>NC_068277.1:48291699-48467624 GCF_025860055.1 Xyrauchen texanus
AATCTTGAAGTGCCTTGGCCCGGTGGACTTGCAGGGAGGGGCCATGGCATGCAGGGGGGGAGCGGTCTGGGACCGTTCTACCGCCGAGGGTAGTGAGAGCAGAGGAGCAAGGAAGCTTGGCTCGCTCAGCTCGTCGTGCACGTCCGGGAAGGAACGGGGGGGGGGCACGGCTGTGGGTGGCGCACCAGCCCGTGAATCATCAAGCCCGGGGAAGCATAGCGGATCTCCGTGCGTCAGGCTCAGACTGGGCAAGCAGACCCGTAGGTGGCGGCCCAGGCGAGTTATCCGCATCCGATGCCGCTGTGACGCTCTCCGATGCAGCGGTGATGTCGTCATACAATGTCTGGGAGCTCCAGGGACCGGCCGTTAGGCGGACCGCGCTTATCCCGAGCTTGTGAGGGGAGCAAGCAAGCGTGCAGGGGGGGCGGGGGGTTTCGAGCGGTTTTTACCCAGCAAAACGCAGCCCGCCATTATCCCGGGATCATCTTCATCGCTCGCGGCGCCTGCGTCAATCCCGTAGGAAGGAGGCGAGGAGCGGAGGGCGGCTGAAGTGGCTTTCTTCCTCACAAGAAAGCAGAGATCGCAACGCTGCTGCAGCTATGTTCTCACGCTGAAAACATAACCCATTGGAGGGCATGCTCATCCCGAGCCTGGACGGAAAACAGCAAGCGTGCCGGGGAGGCAGGGGGTTTCAAGGGGGTTCACCCGGCGAAACGCAGCCCGTCATTGACCCCAGATCGTTTTCATCGCCCGCGGCGCCTGCCTCAATCCCGTGGGAAGGAGGCGAAGCGGGGGGCGGCTGAAGCGGCTCTCTCTCACTACAAGAGAAAGCCTACGACCGCAATGCTGTCATGGCTATGTTTTCGTTCTGAAAACATAGACCATTCATAAAAAACGCTGCCTGCGTGTTTCGCAACCCAGGTACGCCAGGCAGTTTTTATGACCGTCAGAGGTGGGGAGAAATCACTGCCTCCAGAAACTACACAGGGGCGGAAAGGCATCTTCAGAAAGACGCGTCCTGAAAAGGACGTTCAACGCCGCTGTGTTTGCTCTTTTAGAGAAATTTACTCTTTTAAGGAAAATAACTCTTTTAATATACACAGTGTGTATGTGTGTCTGCGCTGTCGAAGCGCTCAGGGGCAACAATGCACGCCGTGCAAAGTGAAGGAGAAAGCCGCTGTTGTGCGCCGTCAAGATCCAACAGCATGCAGATCGTCAGAGGAAACAGGAACGTTTTATAGTGGTGTGTAAACTCGCAGCAACTGCAGACAGACCATCGGCTCCGAAGAAATTTTCTGAATGAACTCCCGTATTTGCCCCGCTTAAATACCTGTATGTCCGGGGGCGGGGTATGCAAATACTGACTGCCAACTCCCAGTGGCCCTTTTCAATAGATCAGAGGTGAATATCTGCGCTCAAGAGAGACCCCTAGTGTCGCTTCTCCGACACAACGTGGAGAGAGCAACAGAAGGGGAACTATGTGTTTGCTCAGTAGTGCCTCTGTTTGGCTAGTAATAACCAATTGCTAAGTTAATTTGAGTTAATTTGAGTTTGAGTTCATTCAAACATGTACACTGTTCATTTTCAATGGGGAACGAGCAGGGACAGACTGAAATGAAGGAATTTTAACTGATACGCAGTTCCCTCGAACTTGAATCTTAAAAGCTACCTGTAACGCGATGCAATTGGTACATAAAGTACACATCCTTCAGATCTATTGATGCAAATCAGTCTTGAGGACAGATGCGTGATAAAATATGTTTCTGAGATAACATTTAGAATTTGTGCGATGGGACAGCAGGCTTATTAATTGAATATGAAACAACCTATATCACATTCTTTGCAAGAAGATTGTGTATTTCGTGGCTGCATTCATTTGGGCCATGGCTTGCGTGGCTTTACCTGTGGCACGACTTTGACATTTGGTGGCACTGAGGCAGCTGATATGGGGGTTTTCGCCGGGTGCTGGCCCGTGACAGAGCAGGAGCGAGCCGGTTGTGATGAAGTACTGCTCTTTTTTGGCACAGAATGTTTCATGTTTTAACTATACATTGTGATTAGTTGAATTCCACTGTGGTGAATAAAAGTAACAATTTCTTTCCATTAGAGCAAAATCTGTACATAATTCCAAACTTTTGGCCGCCAGTGTGTGTGTATATATATATATATATATATATATATATATATATATATATATATATATATATATATATATATATTATTATTATTATTATTTCTTTCTTTCTTTTTTTTTTTTTTTAGGGCTGCCCCTAATAGTTGACCAAACGTTAGTCGAAAAGAAGAGTCTTGGTCGACCAAGTTTTGATTGGTTGGTTGGTCGCAGAAAAACAAAAACTCCACAGGAAACTGACGAACAACGATATAACCGCTGGTTGGATGCTAAGTGGTTCTATGGGATAATTTTCGTTAAGCAGGGTTAGGGTTAAGCCTACACAATAAAGCAAGACACCTTGATTTAAAATTTTGAACTTCATTTTTTTATTTATTTTAACCAAACATTTTAATGTAACTGTAAAAAAATGAAGTACAATTAAAATTGTTATATATACACACAATAACACGATAGCTTATAGGGATACAAAACTCCTGCCGAAGCTCTGTGGGGATATATATATATATATCATAATATCCAATTACATGGGTAACACCCGGGCTGAGGGATTGGTCAATATTCTTGCTTTAGTGATTTTGCATTAAAAATTAAATTAAATAAAAAACTGAATGAAATGAAAATGAAATACATATTCTAAATTCAAATTGCACTCCAAACAAAATGAAAAAAAATTAAATAATGAAGTGATCAAAAAAAGAATATAAATATTTGTAAACACTTTTCTATTTACCATCAGGCAAGTATCCGTCTAAACATACAGGCTGAAAATTACTTACAATTGAAGACATTATAAATGTCTTTTACAAACAATTATAAATGTAAAAATAATAATTATAATGATGATAATAATCCCTGAAATATATCTTAGCATGGTTCGAGGTGAACGTGTTTTTGTATTATTTTATGACTTAATCACAGATGTATAGGCTGCATAGTTGTGGTCACAATGAGCTGCTCTGTGGAAATAAAGCAAACTGAATGCAAAGCACCTCCTGAGCTGAGATGTCTGAGGTCATTTGCAGCATTTATAGACGATAATGTTCTTGCAAAAAAAAGACAGAAACAAAGAAAAGTGAGAAACTTTTACATGTGCCGAGACTGCACAACTCTGTACAAACAGCGTATCATACTTGCGCATAGATGGCTTTTCTGTCATCTGTTCTTAATAATATAATAAGTGTGTTTCTTCAAGCATGTGTCTGTGTGTCTATGGGCAAATTATTTGTAATATTATTCTGATAATAATAATAGCCTAATAATAATAATAATTGAATACAGGTGAAAACAAGCCAAATATCATCTTGTGTCATCAGCTATTGGCGATCACTCTGACCATCATCGATCCCCGAGATCATCGTCTGTCGGCACAACCCTAATACGCATTTCCCTCTATAAATTAAAAAATTTTTCTGGCTGTCTCCTTGCTGGTTTTTCCAGCACATTCAGAATCATTACCACTTTTGCCGATGTTGCTGTGGCTCGCTTCGTGCGTGCGCTTGTAAAATAAATTATTTTAATTATTAAGGTTTATTGAGGTATTTCTCTGTAATGTAGGACAGTGTTAGCAATGTTACTTATAACTTTCTTTTGCCCTGGAACCATTTTCTGATGCCCCCCCAACATAGCCTATATATTTAAGTAATTAAATTAATATCATAAACGTGCGACAACTAGTCGACTAATGGCTTAAACTAGCGGCTACTAGTCGACTAGGAAAATCTTTGGTCGGGGGCAGCCCTAATATATAAAATTAAATAAAATCTCTTTATTGTCACTCGACCATATACACAAGTGCAACAGTGGATGAAAGTGTGGTTCCTAGCAACATAGCAGTATGACAATTACAATAAATATCTGATTTACACATAACACCGTTTTCACATCTATTACACAACACAATATACACCTAATAATATACAATATACAGTATACACAAAAGAAGACTGTATAGAATAAAAATACACTGTTCCCCCTATGTAATCAGTGGAAATACAAATGAAGTGTTGTGTTGACATTCAGCTGTCCGTTCATAATTAGTTGCCAGTGTGTTATTAAGAGAAGTATAAAATGTGAGTCCAGTCTGAGGATAATTGCGGTTCAGGGTGGTGCTGTTGATATACCAGGCGGTGATGCAGCAAGTCAAGATGCTCTCTACATTGCTGGAGTAAAACCGTGTGAGGATGTGGTAGTTCATTCCAAACTTCCTCAGCCGTCTCAGGAAGAAGAGGTGTTGGTGAGCCTTCTTCAAAATGGCCTCAGTGTGGATGGACCATGTGAGATCCTCAGTGATGTGGACTCTCTCCATTGGAGCTGCATTGATTGACTGACTTTGAGGGAGAAGTTGTGCTCCTGACACCAGCATGTCAGAGTGTGCACCTCCTCTCTGTAGGCTGTGTCATCATTGTCAGTGATGAAACCACCGTCATATCATCAGCAAACTTAATGATGGCATTGGAGCTGTGTGTTGCCACACAGTCATGTGTGTACAGATAATACAGGAGTGGGCTGAGAACATAGCCCTGCGGGGTTCCACTGTTGAGGGTCATTGATGAGGAGATGTTGCTGCCCAATCTAACCACCTGGCGTCTGCTTGACAGGAAGTCCAGGATCCAGCTGCACAGCGATCTGTTTAAGCCCAGAGCCCAGTGAGTCCAGTGAAGCAGGCAGCACAGAGCAGATATAATATCTGATTAGTCTCTCAAAGCATTTACTGATGATGGGGGTCAGAGCAACAGGACGCCAGTCATTTAAGCAAGTGATTTTTGATTTGGCTTTGGTACAGGCACAATGGTGGACATTTTTTAGCATGTGGCAACCGTAGACATGGAGAGGGAAAGGTTGAAAATGTGAACAGCCAGTTGGTTCGTGCCTGCTCTGTTGACGTAGCCAGGAATTCCGTCTGGACCCACGGCTTTACGGATATTCATCCGTCGGAAGGATCGGGTTACATGCGCTACAGAGACTGAGAATGAACTAACCTCTGTAGCTTCGGCCACGAGAGCTCTCTCCACGAGGGCGGTGTTATTTACCTCGAAACGAGCATAACAAATATTTCGCTCATCCGGGAGAGAGGCAGCGGTTTTCACAGCATAGTTATTTTTCCCTTTAAAGTCCATGATTATATTAATTCCCTGCCACATGCTTCTAGAGTTGGTGGTGTTGAACTGTCCTTCAATCTTGTCCATGTACTGGCATTTGGCTGCTCATAGAATCTGATTGGGCTGACCAGCACTGGATCGTTCTGAGGGCAGGTGCTTCCTGTTTCAGTTTCTGCCTGTAAGCCGGCAGAAGGAGAATGGAAGAGTGGTCTGATTTGCCAAATGGTAGGAGGGGAGGGATTTGTAGCCATCCTGGAAGGGATAGTAGAGTCCCCTGTGTTGAAACTGATGTGTTGGTTGTATTTCAGTGATATTGACTTGAAGTTGGCTTTTTAAATTCCCCAGTCACAATGAACACGGCCTCAGGGTGACCGGTTTCCTGCTTGCTTATACTCTTATACAGTTCCTTGAGTGACCGGTCTGTGATAATAACCGATGTGAATTCCCTCGGTAGACAGAATGGTTGACACAGAAGCATGAGAAATTCCAGAACGTACTTTCCTCTGATCGCACCAGGATTTGTTGATACACCACCACCTCTGCTTTTACCTTAGAGGTCTTTCACTCTGTCCGCTCGGTGCACAGAGAACCTGGAATCAGAGTCTGGAATCTCCGCAGACATCCAAGTTTCTGTAAGGCAGATAATGCAGCAGTCCCTCGTCTCTTGTTGGAAAGAGATCCGCGCTCTCAGCTCACAGAGCTTGTTTTCCAGAGACTGAACATTTGCCAGTAGAATGCTGGGTAGCATGGGTCGATTTGCACAACGTCTTAGTCTGACGAGAACGCCGGCTCTGCCCAGACAAAGGGCTCCGCTGTTGGGTTTGTAAACAGCAGGTCGGCATTGAGATATTTAAAGTCTGGTTTTTGGTGTGATATTGTAGAACCAATGTCCAAATGTATTTTGAGACAATAAGGCAGACAACATCCAAGACAAAAAACTAAAATTGTAGACAAAACAAACAAAAAACTGCAACATTGGGTCGGAGCTCGCAACGCAGCAGCCATACTAGGCACTGTCTTGAGCATCTATGACCATATATATGTGTGTGTGTGTGTGTGTGTGTGTGTGTGTGTGTGTGTGTGTGTGTGTGTGTGACAAAGTTCTTTAACTCTCTGAAGAAAGTGGGAGCAGGGAAAACATCCAACGTAAGACACTTTATTGTCAACACTTTTCAGTGTAAAAAAACATTAAACATGCACTGCTTTTCAGCCAGCTACATATGAACGTACATAAACGGAGTGCTCTTCAGCTCCACACAGACACACACAGCTTCCTTGCGTCTCTCTCTCTCTCTTTGTGTCTCTCCCGACTGCAGCTTTGGTTGAGGCTTTATCCCTCTCCTGCCAACACCGCAATCACTAAGAGCAGGGCGATATAATTCGCTCCAGTTGTCCATTCCAGTCTCGCTCCACTCGGCCCCACCTTGCTCGCCACAATATATATATACACACAATAACACTATAGCTTATAAGGATACAAAACTCCTGCTGAAGCTCTGTGGGGAATCAGGAAGCTGAAGAGCTCCGTTCATCAGCGAAGCGTCAAGGTGGAGTAAATGTTTTCATTGCCATGAAGATCCTGCCCACTGGCTCGTGTATGTCAATGGCGAAGTAGTAGAGGGCTTCTAGAAGAGAGATGAATCGCTGTCGTGAAAGAAGAAAATTCATAGGAATGGTGTTTGCATGCATATTAGATTAGGCCTTGTTGTAGAGAGGTTTCAACAAGGTTGTGTAGAAGGACACTCATATCCCTCAGCGTAATGACGCAATGTCAAGTGTACTGAGCCATAAGGGAACTATAGGTAGTTTGACTTCCCCAGAAAGCGTAAACACTTTGCCTCGAAACATTGTTTATTTGAGGCCCAAACCAGCCAAACACACTTACAGTTGTAACACTGGCTCAACTAATGGTGTGAGTTTGGAGTGGGGATATAATTTTTTTGACCAATGGCAGATGGGGGTATGTGATTGAGAACCTGTTTGAAAACAATCATTTTTGCAATTTCGTTAGGTGACACTAGAGTCTTCACTTAAAAATGGCCTTTTATCAATCTTGCGGTGCCCAAACTGCTTTATTACTGCATAATTCAAAGCAAACAATACCTATATAGCTAAAATGTTTGACCAAAAATCATTGAGCTGGGGTTGATGTTTTTTCACAACCAAAAACATGAAAATACTGTATACACTCACTGAGCACTTTATTAAAACCTGTACACCTACTTATGAATGCGATTATCTTATCATATTATGATTTGTGTGGCAGCAGTGCAATGCATAAAATCATGTAGATACAGGTCAGGAGCTTCAATTAATGTTCACATCAACCATCAGAATGGGGAAAGTGATTTTGACCATTGCACGATTGTTTGTGCCAGATGGGCTGGTTTGTGTATTTCTGTAACTGCTGATTTCCTGAGATTTTCACACACAACAGTCTCAAGAGTTTACTCAGAATGGTGCCAAAAACAACCTATGAGCAGCAGTTCTGCGGATGGAAACACCTTGTTGATGAGAGAGGTCTACAGAGAATGGCCATACCGGTTCAAGTTGACAGAAATGCTACAGTAACTCAGATAAGCAATGTACAATTGTAGTGAGCAGAATAGCATCTCAAAATGCACAGCATATTCAAATCTTGAGGCGGATGGGCTACATCAGCATACTACCACCTTGTTGGGCACTTTATTAGGACCATAGTGTTGCTAAAAATTTTCTCAGTGCTAGTAAACTAGTAAAAACATAAAAACAAAAAATACAAACGTTTATACAAGATACATGCTGGAAGAGCTTAGTTTATCCTGTAACTTTCAACAATTATCATACTGAATCTGATCTAGTGCCAGAAAGATTAAACTTACAAAGTTAGTAGTCACAATAGCACACACCGTCTGGTGTATGAGTGTTTTATTCCAGCTTTATTCTTTTGTTTAATATGGTCTCCCATGGCAGATACCATCTGATGGTAATTCTGGAATCACCGAAGGCTGTTGCTAGGTCATGTGGCCTCTGTGGATGCCTGTTCACATTACTCTTTTGTGAATTTTCACTGTGGTTTATTACCTGCAGAATGTAGGTTGTCACAGTAGATCTTCCTTAACAATTTAGACTGCACTGGAATAAATGTGCTGCTAGAGCATCCTAACCTGATTCCTTGCTCATTGCCTACTCATCAGCCTAGCAACATTGGGGTCATGGGTTCAAACCTCACTTGGAGCCAAACAAAAATCATCAATATGTAATTTAATATGCTAAAGAATGACACACACTAACAACTAGATTCTTCAAGATATCTGTCTTTCCATCACCATATTGTTGAGTTTTTTTTTCTATAACACATATTCTATTGCAGTCTCTCTTATTCTCTGATAATGCATTTAATCAATTCATGTCATTTGTATGCTTGTAGCCATTACAAGGAGCAGATCGCCATATTGCGAATTACATTAGCAAAGGTGACTTACACAAATCAGTCAGTGTCTTGGAGGAAAGGATGGAGCCAGAATGGCAGATGAATGAGAGGGCAAACATGCTTCACTGGTTTTAGTTCTGCAGCAGATGTCTAATGCCATATAAGAACACTCTGAAAAAAACTTTCTGTGGGACATTTGGTGCACTGTGGAAAACCAGTGTGTTTCACAGATGCATAGGTGCAGAAAGGTTCAAGCATTTTAAAAGGCGTCAATCTATGGAGATAGGGCCTCTGAGCAGCTTATTAACCAAACCTTTCATTTCAGCGAAAATTAAAATTGATTTCCATGCTCTCAGGCCTCAGTAACTGTTATAAATGTCTGTGCATTTGAAATACTCTGCCTTTGCGGTTCACTCAAACCTGCCATAGAGATTGTGCTGTCACACAAAAGCAACAGCCTCTGTGTTGAAAGTTAATTCAAAAATCCTATGTCAACACTGCTTCCAATATACAATCCAAATGGCATAAATTGTACTGTTCACTGAGATTAGTCAGTGGAGACAGAGAGGGAGGTGTTCTTAGCTCAGCTCAGCTTATAAATATCACTTTGACTTGATTGCTCTGTATGTTTGTCATCACAGGCGTGGAAGGCACAATACAAATCTGGGTTGCTCATTATATTGAAACCCCTTTTCAAACAAGCACCCCTCCCCTGGAGGATGTCTTCTCCCACTCTCAGCATATTTCTGATATGGAAGAGGAACATGAAGGCCTTTGGCTTTTCAAGCCTCTCAGTTCAGTTGGCCTGGTTTTGCAAACAGAAGTGTGTCAAAGAGATCCATGTCTTAGACGCTGATAAATTTCAGACTTCCTAGAAAACATGCTGCTTTTTTTGCTGCTTTTTTGACTTTTAATATATATCGAAATATCTTGACTTCTCAGCAGACATATCCTATCAGGGCATACATTGTGATTTTAATAGTTTCCATGAGCCAGGATCAGAACAGAGCGGCCCAGTTGGAAATACAGCAGCAAATGCATGCTAAATTTATACCCTTTTTAGAATTTATATAAAAATAAAGCAATAAGTCATGGGATACCATGCATAACAGTGATTTTAATGAATAATGGGTGTTGCTTAATTCAAGCAAGTATGATCACTGTAAATGTATTAATGGGATAGTTCACCCAAAGATGAAAATTCTCACATAATCTCATATCAATGTGAGTAGGGAGTTGGTGATGCAGTTATTTCAATGACAATAGACCATTGCGGAGACACAACAAGCAGAAGTATAGATGGATGCCAGTATCTTTTGCTAAAACACACTGTAGAGAACGTAAATGAAGCAAAGTGAAAGTATCACACGTGTCTGGAAGCCAGTCTGACTCTGACAGTTCAGCTTAGCCTGGAAAGCAAGGTTTATGACAAGACGAGGGATGTCGTGATTACCCGATTTTACAGTTAACCGCGATTAAAATGGTCACTGTTACCATTAGAATTTGGAACCTATGGTTAAAAACCAGAAAAAACAACCATGTCATCTATTTTTTTTTTAATTACTGGAAATTAGTCTTTCAGTGTGGGTCTAACTACTTGCAACGTGCGTGTGTCCTGCCCTCTACCTGGCTGGTCTGTGAGGCTGTTACTATGGTAACAGAGTTCACAAGGTGATTGTCTATGTAAGTCGGGGTGCGTGCAGAACGTGAACTCTCAGTGCACGTGAAATTGTCAAAATGAAAACATGGCTGTATCCGCCGAAGAAGCAAATTAAATCAGCTATTTGGGAGCATTTTGGCTATCTAAAAAATTACACCAGAGTTGTTGAGGACAGGTATCCAATATGCAAAACATGCAGACGAAAAGTGCCAGCAAAAGCGGTGAACACATATAATATGTTCCAGCACCTGAGGGATCACCATTCAGAGATTCATGCCCAGATGAAGGTAATAACACAGCCAATATTATATGTAGTGTACTACTTAACTTTTGGTAAAGTCAAACACCAAATTGAAATGAAGAGTTGTATATTTTAAGTTTTAAAGAGGAGGGGTTCAGCTTTATATTGTGAATGCGATGCCTCCAAATAGTTTTTCCTACTTGAATAAGATTTCAGTGAGCGTAAAAGTGCTGTGATTATCCGGCTGATCATTAGATTACTGAATAAGAAAGAAGGTTCCCCTAGCCTGACTTATGGTTTAAGTTATAGTTGTTTTGGGGTTGTGTTTATTTATATTTAATTGAATTTTGATTTATTGAAAGGGTACACATACTTTTTTGTTGAAAAGGTACAGTACGTTTTAGTTTTGGCAGATATAAAAAAAATTATATATTTATCTGTCTAAAATAGTAACTTACGTGTACTTGTCTTTTTAAAGATGTTACGTCGCGATTCAGCAGCAGTCACAGGCTATGAGACACTTGCCTAAACGGAGGATATCACAGTCAGTTCGCCCTTGCTCTGTTTTGAGCCGGAGCCCGTCTAAAAGCCCATACCTGCTGTCTCACCGGTACCTGCATATCAGCACGCGTAGCAAAAGCGCTCCTGACAGACACAACCCTTTGAATCGGAAAGCAGAGCCCATGGTTCCCTCCGGGTCTGCTCCAAAAAAGGCTCGATTGGAGACACAACGCTGTTCCCCATCTCCCCACTATTGTTTGTTGGGAAAGGAATATTGTCATTCACAATATTGTTAAAAATGTTGTTTCTGTGTCTTGCACTCAAATAAATGCAATAAAAAATGCAATAAGTGCAAAAAAGAATTCAGCATTTGATGCAAATGCACGGGATGCTCACACATTCTCAATAAAGAACCAGTTTTTCCTCTTCAAAGCACACACATTATGTTCAACCGCTTCCCTATAGTGAGCGTTGCATCATATCGTACAGTGAGCAAACCAAATTGCCCTCTGTCCCATTATGCGGATGCGTGACGAGCCCTAACGGGTATTTCAGAATGGGAGCAAAAATGATCGAACATGGTTATACAATCCAAGTTTACACACGAATCCAAGATACGGCCACCCTGTATCATTGGCGTTCTGTCTGACATGGCTTCATCCGAAGATGCGCCAGTGTTACGAGCCAGAATACACAGTCTCATCGTGAAAAATGCGTTAGAGATTATGCCAAAGAAAGACGGTGGGCTACAGCCAATACTGGATCTGAGACATTTAAATCGCACACTTATAAATCGCCCATTCAGAATGATTACTCAGAAACGGATCTTATTGCATCTACACCTACACGATTAGTTTGTGTCGATAGCTCTGAAGGATGTGTACTTTCATATGCAAATTATACAACATCAGAGGATGTATTTGAGATTCACATTCGAGGGAACAGTGTGTCAATTCAAAGTCCTGCCCTTTGGACTGTCTCTGGCTCCTTGCTCATTGATGCATTGTGCATTGATGCAGCTCTCACCCCTCTGAGACTGAGCGGCATACACATTTTGAACTACCTAGACAATTGGTTGTTACTGCCGCAATCAGAGGCTTTGTTATGCCAGCACAGACTTACTGCTTCAGCCATTCTACAGTGTCCGTCTCAGTTCAAACGGGAGAACATTTCCACTGAAGCCATTTCAGAAAGAATTGGGATTTGTGGCGGCGGCATCCAGCGAGCTGTCACACTGGGGCAAGTTGTCACGCAGTGCTTAATACTTTCGGCTGTATTTCTAGATATAAGGGCTTTTCAGTTAAGTCCCCTCTGTTATTCGAAGTCCAAAGCCCCACTGGGAACAGATACAATGGCACACAAATGGCCAGCGAAATGCAAAAATAGTTTTCCCTCGGTATGCCTTATTCACTTAGTCATATGTAAAGTCAGAGAGGACTCCGAAATGGCCCAACCAGCCATGGTTTCCGGAAATGATGGAGATGCTTTACAGCTTGCTCACCATGGGAAATACCACTGAGGAGGGATCTCCTCTCAGGTGCAAGGCACAATCTGGCATCCGCAGCCCCAGCTGTGGAACCTGCATGTGTGGCCCCTGAATGCGTTGCACTACACGCACCAGAACTGAAGTGTTCAGTCATGAACACCATTTTACCTGCCAGAGCACCATCCATGAGATGCCTCTACTCACTAAAATGGAAGGTGTTCACTGATTGGTGTCTCTTACATGGGAAGGACCCAGTAAACTGCCCCATACATGAAATTCTAATATTTCTTCAAGACCGATTAGACACAGGACTCACCCCGTCAATGTTCAAAGTGGCAACTATATCTGTGATTTAATCATAAAGTTCCTTAAAATGCCCCTTCATTGAACCAAGCCATAAATTACCTTCAGTTAGCCTTCCAACAGCTTCAAGTCTCATTACATGACCTCAAGTTAGTGCTAAATACTAAGAAAACCAAATCTATGACGTTCTCAAGGGCTCGTTCCCAATCCCCAGATAATATAACTATTAACACACTAAATGGGGACTTAATTGAATATGTTGAAACATATAAGTATTTAGGTTTTTGGCTTGACAACAAACTTTCTTTCAAAATTCATTTTGAAAAGCTTGTAAAAAAGCTGAAACTAAGGCTGGGATTTTACTTTAGGAATAAGGCTTGTTTTAATATGTTAGCTAAAAAACTTTTTCAAGCCACTTTTTTAAGTGTTTTGGACTATGGTGATGTTGTCTACATGCATGCTGCCTCTAGTACTCTTCACCTTTCAGATTCTGTGTATCATAGTGCTCTACGCTTTTTAACTAACTCTGGTTCCCGTACTCATCATTGTACGCTGTATGAACTGATAGGCTGGCCGTCACTAAGTCTACGTAGACAACTACATTTGCATATTTTTCTATACAAGGCCATGTTGGGTAAATTGCCGGCATATTTATGTAATCTCCTCAAGAAGAATTCCCCCAGTTTTCATCTTTGCTCCACCAGGTGGCTCTCTTACCAGGTTCCAAGGGTTTTTACTGAGCTGGGGAAAAAAGCCTTCGCTTACTTTGCGCCATGGTGTTGGAATAATTTGCAAAATTCGCTACATACTAAATTATCTAGTCCCATTAAATGAATTTAAGGCTATGTTAAAATGCCATATAACTCAAAAATGTAACTGCCATATGTGACCTGCTCCTTTCTTTTATGTGTGATGCTTGTTTGTTTGTATTTGCTATTTGTATTTGTATGCTGTATTTGTATTTAATTTGTAACTGGTGTGCTGTCTTGGCCAGGTCTCCCTCGGAAAAGAGATTTTAGTCTCAAGGGACTTCCTGGTTAAATAAAGGTTAAATAAAAAATAAAGGAGCAAGACGATTAAACCCACCTCACCTCAGGTTTATATATATACTTATACCCTTCTCTTTAAGTATGGGCTCCCCATCATTTGCACAACCATCTGCAGTCATGCCATTATAATTTACCATAAATTTGCAAGCACTTTCATTATACATAAACTCCCTGACTGGGTTCATAAGGAGTTAATTCATATGACTATAGTTCATATATTCGTTATGAGTGCTCTCCTCCTGGCCAACACGAGGATCACTCATTGTGGCATACTCATGTTGGTTGCCATCCCACAAGACTGCGGCACCATGTTTCCTCTCTGGGAAGTTATGTCTTGTAGTGCGGCGTGATGGGATTCTGTTCCCCAAATGCGTAGCTATGCAATGTCAAGTGTACTGAGTTGTAAGGTACGTCTCGGTTACGCACATAATCTTGGTTCCCTGAGACAAAGGGAACGAGACATTGTGAACGCTAGCCGCACTACAAGACTCAGAGTTCTTGAGGCACGAGCGATGCGCTCCTTGGTCAGAAATTCTGAGAAAAATGGTGTCTGAGCACCATAGCCAGTGTCTGAGCACTATAGCCAATATTAGAATATTGCAGTTATTGTAGAGAGGTATCAACTAGGTCATGTATGAAGGCACTCCCATAGGCGTAGCTACGCAATGTCTCATTCCATTCCTCTCAGGGGATATTGCTGGTTACGTTCGTTATTTAACAGTCAGACTATTTAACTATATGCTACGCTGTTGTGATCAAATTTTTGCTTTTGTTTGTTGTTGATACATCCATACATTAAGGAAAATGTAAAAATGGTTCAATTAGACTTACATTTTCTAATTTTTCCTTTCCAGGTACACCCGATATAGAATCTTTCCTCAGCCACAAGGCCTCTTGTATGTCCCATTCATTATCTAAATATAAAAATATAGTGTCTGAACAGATGGACTCAAACTCAAATATTGGACAGCTCTTTTAGCTTCAAAACCAACAGATCTTCTTTTAATATTAATTTACTATTCATTCAAAGTGCATTTGTCTGAAAAACTCAAATTAAATATTTTGATTCCCATTTGCTGCTTTTGAGGTTGAGATAAAGGTTGGTTAAGCATTAGGGTTAGGGTTCAGATTAGGGTTAGGGTAATGGTTGGGGTAGGCCTTAGATTAGGGAAAGGGTTGGGGTAGGTTTAGGTTTAGGATTGGGGCAAGGTTAACAGTGCAACAACAGCTGAAAATAAATGCAGGTACAATAAATGTACAATACAACAACACATAAGTACACTCTGTCAAATGCTTAAATACATAGTTGTTGAAGACACCTAATGTCATGGTTAATGTTCATTTCAACATATACTAATGTATTTTTAACTAACATGAATTAACTTTGTATAATGTTTAGAAATTAACAATAACCAAGAGTAATAAGTGCTGTAAAAATCTATTTGTACTTGATTTAACAAATAAAAATAAAAAAATTAATCAGACTAAAGGAATATTCAGGTTTCAATACAAGTTAAGCGTAATCGATAGAATTTGTGGTATAATATTTGTTACAACAAAAAATTATTTCAACTCGTCCCTCCTTTTCTTTAAAAAAAGCAAAAATCAAGGTCACACTGATGTACTTATAATTGAAAGTGAATGGGGCCAATTTGGGGGTTTAAAGGCAGAAATGTGACACTTATGATTTTATAAAAGCACTTACATTAATTCTTTTGTTAAAACTTGTGTATTATTTGAGCTGTTAAAATTGTTGTTTTTATGGTGTGGAGGCTGGGGCGCGGCAGAGCGCCATGCTGTGGAGAAGGAAGCATAGGATGAGTAGTGAATGACCCAGCTGACAAGCTGCTCGTGTGTTGGCCCTTGCTGTTCCCTTATATATTTATATATAATACTTTAATTTCCTTGAGTGTGAGCTTCTTCGTTGTCGCTATTGAGCAAACGTGTTTTGTTTAAACAAAGAAGACATTCCTTTGTTGTAAATCGCCATCTCCCGCTTCCTCATTCCCTGAACCAAAGATCCTGTTACATATGGTCATTTTTTTTTATGGCCATTGGTGATATTGTAGGTATGTTAGCACATTAAAATAGAATTAACTGATGTGCGGTCATAGGTCTGTATGTTTCTACTATTGCATAACAGCTTCACACAAACTGTTTAATAATTGTTCCTAAAAATATTCCTGAAAAGATCAGATGCATTTCTTGCATCAGAAGAGCTTCATCCTAAACTGGATACATTATCCAAAAATAATCCAGTTGTTTTTATAGAATAAGAAATAGAAAAACAATATGAATTGAGGTAATGTACAGGGCTCCTTGGAGAGCCACTCAGGGCTTGAAACAAACTGGATTTATGTGTACCGGCATGCTTGCTGCTGAGTGCTTCCATTGGCATGGCTTCATGCAGAGTCAATACTAATGATGGTGGAGACCAAACGGCCACAGTGAGATTATAGCTTGGAGGCCCTCAGCTGCTCCTATTGTCATATCAAGCAGTGAAAGTAATGGTTACCACTGTTTGCCTCCCCTGTTCTCTTCTACATTGTCTGTGTTGTGCAGTCATTAAGGTTAATGACTAGGCAGATGTATTAGTTTTGAACTGTGAAAAACACAGCTCATGGGAAAATGTAGGTGTGCCGAAAGGAACAGTGCAGAGACTTCGTGTCACAGTGTTTTCACACAGTGTTCCTCCACCGTACCCCAAACAGACAAGGGAAGTCCTTCACTTCAGTGTAAACACCGGTGGAATGAGCATTGCAGCACCAGCATGCACGCTCACATTGTAATTCATGTTTTTTGTATGTGACAGCACCGTGTTGGTGTGATAGATACCTTGGCTGAGACGGCACTTCAGCCACATCTCATCTCCGCAAATGGATGCCAAGTGTCCGGCTGGATAATCCCTCTGTTGAAAGGAGCGCAAACAAATGAGGGCATTCCATACATGGCCAAATTAATCAAGCAGATTTTCAGCACCAACAGCCCATCTGTTTTGAAGACTTAAACACAGGCCTCTGTACATCCACAGAGAGTCAATATGCAAAGTGTCAGCCGCTATGTGTCCTTCTTTTCAGAGAGCTCGCTATGTGGAATGTTGGAAGGTGTGATTATGACAATGAAAGGAGCCTTTATCGATAATGAGCTGGGTGGTTGATGAGTAAAACAGTCTTTCTTGTATTAATTGACCATGGGGGGGCCAATAAACTGATTGAGAATTGCCACTTCCACACACTAAGGCATGTCAGTGCATTAGAGGAGTAAAGGCTCTTTGAGTGGATTGGCTGTGTAATGCAATCTGTATGCATGGGATGAGCGCCATCCTAGCTGTGGCGCCTTCATTTGTGTCCAACCAGGAGGGTCAAGCCGTCGTCTGATTCTGTCTCTCTCCTTGGCTGTTCTATTCTTGCCTTCTACAATTGTGATGTTTAATTTAAACAGAACATGAAACACCAAGTTCTCATGGCAACATCGAATCTGCTCCGTCTACCAACATTAGTATCTGTACAGTGGAGCACATTACTGTCAAATGGTTCTTTTCAGTGCAATAAAATCTTGATAATTAATTCAGACATCCTTGCTATGAATCTGATGCAAGAAATTACTTTTGGAGTTCACAATGGAAGCAGCTACCAAAGTAATTTCTGTTTAAGACAAAGATTTTGTGTTTTAATTACAACACATGGTTACTTAGCTAGTGAATAATGAATGTGGCTCTGCACTGTATGTGCGCTGACTTTTAATGCACCTCTATCACTCTTTGCCTCTGACTTTCTCTCTATTCTGCTCCATCTTTCTCTGTCTCTTGAGTTAGACAGAGCTAAACAGAAAATTAAAAAATGTAAAGAATGGACATATCTTCCCGTCAACATCTCAGGAAAATGCAGATTATAGTAGATCTTTGGGTTACACAATTAATAGAAAAGATAATTAAGATTACAATTACAGCTGCCGTAGTTAACTAATTGTAAAAAAAAAAAAAGCTAATTACAGAATTGCTTTGGTAGACTCAAGCCATGTCAGGACATATACATTGTTCATATAAAGCAATAAAAAAAATCCACTATCACCTTCTGTCACAAAATGGCGATCTGACATGTAGGTCGATCTGAAATTCATTTTAGCCCTCACAGGTGTGCTCATCCATTGACATTCAGTCTAATTTTCAGTTCATGCACCACCCCCATTGTTTCATGGAATACCTCGACCTCTGAGTTGACCAGAGGCTGAATCTAGGTGTCATTAGAAAGCTGAGATCATCCCCTTTGATGTATAATATTTTATCATCAATAGTCTATAGCATATATTTCCAATAATGTTTTTAATATGCTTTTCCTGCTGGACTGCATATTTTGTTCTGGGCATTTAAGAAATATCATTGGGTTGTTCACTCAAGCAAGCTCACAGACAAGTAAAAAATTTAAAAGAAAACTGCCTAAGGTAAAAGCAGATAAAGTTTGTAGCTTTTTTGGGGCTTACAGCAGCAGTGATTGGTGCATAAAAGAGACGTCTGTATTTGATGTCTTACAAATATAACATTTCACTTTGTGATTATTTTGAAAATCATTGAACTGTGGCAGTTTATTTAAATGATACCACATGAGGTACATTTTTTTCAAAAAAAAATTTATTTTAGGTCACATAGTAATCTTGAATGCTACTAAGTTTAGCCCCAAATGACAGCTAATTTTCATCACTTTAATGGGCTGTCTATCTGTCTACATATCCATCTAAATGTATGTTCCATCTCTCTCAGACACTGAATATGAGAGATGACTTATGTTAATGGTGAAAAGGAACTCAGGTGTGCACATGACAAAGTGTGCCGTGCTGCATTGTAAATTCCCACTGCTCTTGATGTGAGATGAAAACACTCATACTTTATACTCATAATATTTCTGGTTGCCAGAGCAACACTTTATGGACTGGCTGTGCAGTAGATGTAATAGAAAACACTGACAAGCACTTCAAAATGGAATTGAAATTGGTTCATCTTAGCCATTATTAAGAATACTCAGTTTGAAGATAAAGACCTTAAAATTGTAAACAACTTTATCAATTTGCTTTTGCAATTGTTTTGTAGTGACTGTAGCTGCTCTAATGTAAACCCAAGAATTATTCCTAAGCAAGCTACCTGTGCGTGCGCGCGTTCGTGTGTGTGTGTGTGCGTGCGTGCGTGCGTGCGTGTGTGCGAAAGAGAGAGCTTTGAGTGTATATAAAGCTCTGACTCACAACTGCTGTGCAACAGAATGGACACAATGTGGGGTCCAGTCATTGCATTATAATCACAGCGACTTGAAAGAGGAAAGCCTACATTCACTTCAGAAAATAACATGGCACAGGTCTCTGAATAACCATATTGTTTTCTGTTTTTCCACTTTGCCAGGGCCATTGTTCTTAAATCACACTACCTTCAAACAGGGCATGGCAGACCTGGCCATTTCAGCCCCAATTTCAGGCATTTTTAGATTTTCAGCTTGTTATGGATCTGGTTGATGAGAACAATGACGTTAATTGTTACAAGGAATACTTATTTTAAAGATGACTGACGAAGTGGGAGTCCTGCCTTACCATTAAAGACATATTCCAGGTTCAAAGCAAGTTAAACTCAATCAACAGCACTTGTAGTATATTGTTGATTACCAAAAAAATCATTTGGACTTGTCCCTCCTTTTAAATAAAAAAAAATAAATAAAACAATCTGGGTTACAGTGAGGCACTTACAATAGAAGTGAATGGGGACAATCAGGGGTCACTGCAGTGCGCTTTTAAAGATTGCTCTCGTCTGTGTTTTAGCATGGTCAGCATTCTGCCTCCCTGATTTTCAGTTTGAACACTGAAGTGAACTGAAGGGGCCATGCCCATGAGAGATCACTCTACTCAGAATGTCTGGATGAAGTGTGTCTCGTGCTGTCACTTTTAAAGAAATTAGATTAATTTATTTTGACAGCTGTTTTGTTTGGGGGTGGCACAATAAAGGTTGTAACTGAGTGTTAGTGCAACATATTTTTCTTAAATTTTTTCTTGCACTGCACAGCAAAAACAGGATTCCCATGGGTCCTTAAAAAGTTTTAAAATGTCTTAAATTAAAGGATTAGTTCACCCAAAATCATTGTTTACTCAACCCTGTGTTATTATAAATCTATATCACTTTCTTTCTTTTTCTTAACACAAAAAGAGAAATTTGAAAAAATGGTGTTCATAGCGATACAATCATAGTCATACAATGGTAGTTTATGGTGACCACCTCTTCAAGCTTCAAATGGTCACAAAAGTATAATTCAGAAGTCTAATAAATTATTCCACAAGACTCATTATCGTTATAAAAGCATACGATAAGATTTGGTGTGAAACAAACCAAAATCTAATGTACCATTGATTTCCTGCGCACGTTCACGATAGGGCACAAGAGCAACAGTTCACGCAGCGCCCTGATTTTGGGGCATTCAAGCAAAAACCTCCACAGTGATAGTTACAAAAGAACACAACACAGCTGCACACAAAACAAAAAGAAATTAACAGAACTTACTAGACATGTATGAAGATTTTGTAGTTGAAGAATTGATGCATTTCTATTCCCAGCCTTGTACTCGGAAATCAAACAGAAACATAGAGGAGGCTACAGGCAGCCACAATTACACCATGTCTAAACAACATGTTATTAAAGATATATTTTCTATGGTAATCAGAGTTTTCATCCTTACCAGCTGTGACGAGCTACGGTACATTCTATTAATTGCTTCTTTTCTATTTTTGGGATTGCGCTTTGTCTGCTGTGAACTGGCACTGTCCAGAAACATTTAATAAACAAGGCTGTGCATAGAAATGCATAAATTCTTCGATTACAAACTCTTCAGACATGTTTAGTAAGTTCTGTTCTCTGTTTTGTGTGCAGCTGTGTTGTGTTCCATTTTCTCTATCGCTGTGGAGGTACTTTTTTAGATAAACACATTTTTTTTTGCTTGAATGCCCCAAGCAAAAACTCGATGAAACAATGGGGGTGGTGCATGAACCTCACCAGTTAAAGGCCAGCGTTAAGCACTAAAACTTTTTTCAGGTTAGTATCGGTATTTTGGTTACACAATAAACTGCAACTGGGGTTTTATAAAATGTTGGACTCTTGTAGCCTCTACTGTATGTATAGGCTGCTCTGTCACAGTAAGGGAAGACTTCAAACAGCTTTTACATGCAATATATAGATTTTAAAAACTTTTGGCTGATTAATCAGTTATCGTCTTTCTTTTAACACTGGTTATATGTACTGTGTCAGGTTATTCTAATATAAATCGAAACATATGTTGTAATTCATATACAATTATACATGGGTACACACACAAATATTAATATGATTAAATAAAAATCTTCCACAAACTAATTTAAGGAGTTGCAGAAAACCCATTTTCCTGATAAGCAGTGTTACAAATTTTAAAGCAATGTTGAATATGTGCCCCAGATTGTTTAAGAAAAGTAATCTGTGATACATGATTTATTTTGAGATTGTGGTTATACAATATTAATTCAAATGTAGTTCTAATGTCTTACATTTGATTTTAAAAACTCTGCAGAAACCCATATAAGCACTTTGAGGATGTTTTTATTGTTCCTACATTATTAATACATTAATAAGCTACATATAAATAGTTTTATTTGTTTCTATTCACTTTAGCAAATTATTTATTATTGTTTAATACATTCATATATATATATATATATATATATATATATATATATATATATATATATATATATATATATATAAGCACTTTGAGAATGTTTTTTTTATCCTTAGTAAACAACTTGTTAATCATACCTAACTGATGTAGTTTAGTTGATGCAAACCAGTGGTAAAGAAGTGTTTATGAGAACATTAAGAAAGCATTCATTCATTCATAGTTAATAATATTAAATATGTAATGAATTGGATACATATTTCTGCTTAATTAATGTGTATATTAATATTTTAGGAACATTTACTATTAAATCAATCAGAGCTTAATAAAGGTCATAATAAAGCACTTACTAATGGCTAGCTAAGCATTTTGCATGACTTAATCTAAAGTGAGAACTATATATGCCTAATTAAACATTTATTAACATGGTTCAACAGTAAGTATGGCCAGCTGGCCCGGGGCCAGTGTGAGAGTTTCGCTCTTTTGGGCCAGTACTGCACTGTCACTAAATCTTCCATTGAGCTTTTAAATGTGTTGTACATGTGTCCTAGTCTGATTATTAAACCACAGCAGCCTTTGATTTCATTTAAGAAAAATCCAGTTCTCTTGTGTTTCACACTTCAGTGATGTGTGAAGACGTTGACCAACTGTGTATAAGATTACAGAGAGCGAAACGCTCATTTAATGTGAAGCGTGCAACACATTCCAGACTATATATTTAATGAAATTGCAGCCTCTTACGTTGTAACAATCAAATGACAATGTAGCGAACTGCTTTTCCAGAAGTGTGAAACTTCCATCAAACAGACATGGAAACTGACACAGTGATCCATCAAAATAAAAGCTAAGTTTAAATGTATGTGTAAAATTGAATAAATTATGACAAAATAAAATATTTCTACTGTATAGTAAAAATTTCATAGAAATTTTAATAATAATAATTAGTATTATTATTACTATTACCGGTATATAAAGAATAATTATATTTTAGCACATTTCACAAGCAAGTGTGCTGTTGTACTGAATGTACAGTAAGTTTTTAATTTGTACAGTGATTCTCTGTTGTGCTCACATTATTTGACAAATAAAAACTGTTTTAGATTCTGCTGTGAAGATGTTATTGAAGCACTTTATTTGATCAAATAATTTAATTTGTTGAACTATTTATGAATTCATTTGATTAGTCATATTTTTTATAAAATATATAAATCTTTTAAACATGGAATTCAGATTTTTTTTTAATGGAAAACGTATCGGTTACCTAACGTAACCTCGGTTCTCTCTAGATGAGGGAACGAGTATTGCGTAAGCTAGCTTACGCTACGGGAAAGATTCATCTTTTCTGAGATATTGAAGCCAAAAAATTATCCTTAATTTTTGTATCCATTGTCAACGCAGTGCAGCAGCTGCAGACCTTGAGCGGGCTAGCTAGCGAGCTCATAGGTTGCTCTGCGGCAACTGCTGCAGCCTATAGACGAGCTTGGGCGAACTCGCATCCAATGAGAGGCGTCCGCGCGCTCACTGCAACAAAGCCCGCCAAAATGGGCGTGACTAGAGTGCATATAAGCGTAGTTCGTAGGCTGGAACCCTGGTTTTCATTGACTGAAGCGAAAAGTCGCTCGTGGCGCGAGCACGGCCGGCTACGCAATACTCGTTCCCTCATCTAGAGAGAACCGAGGTTACGTTAGGTAACCGATACGTTCTCTTACGAGAGGTTCTCTCGTATTGCGTAAGCTAGCTTATGCTACGGGAACCCATTGTCAACGCCGTGCGCACCAAGCATCCACTGTATGAGCCCCAGGGAATTAAGGGGGGACCCGTGGGAGCCCTTATGAGTGGGGAAATAATATTTGGCCGGCAAGAATGCGGGTCATTGATTGTGTATTACATAAGCACATAGTGGGAAGGGAACGACAGAGCGGCGGTGCCGGTCTGTGTGGAATGTGTCCCATCAGTGCAGCTCACCAGGGGAGCTGTAGCGTATCAAACCGCTAGTAGTTTTGCCTGCAGAGCGGGCACTTCCATATTGTAAAATCTGACAAAGGTGGAGGGGGAAGTCCATCCCGCTGCCACACATATGTCGTGAATGGAAATCCCGCTGGACCATGCCCACGAGGATGCCATGCCTCTAGTGGAGTGAGCCCTAATGCCCAACGGGCATGGCAGGTCTTTTGATGCGTATGCAGCAGCAATAGCGTCCACTATCCATCTAGATAGTGTCTGTTTCGAGCGGCGAGACCTTTGGTGCGCCCTCCGAGCGAAACGAAAAGCTGCTCAGAGCGTCTGAAAGCGGCGGAGCGCGCAGTATACAATCTCAGTGCTCTGACCGGGCAAAGGAGATTGGCGTCGCGTTCGCTAACGGGTGCTGGCAGCGCCGATAGGGAAATGACCTGTGCTCTGAAAGGAGTACCGATCACCTTGGGAAAATAGCCGTGTCTAGGCTTTAAAATGATCTTGGAGTCACTTGGTCCAAACTCAAGACACGCAGCGCTGACAGACAGCGCGTGAAGGTCTCCCACACGTTTGACTTATGACAGGGCAGTCAGAAAAACGGTTTTGAGTGAAAGGTATTTCAAATCCACGGATTGAAGTGGTTCGAAAGGGGGCTTTCATAGTTTCGAGAACTATAGAAAGATCCCAGATAGGAACCGATGGGGGCACGGGGGGTTCATCCTTCTAGCTCCCCTGAGGAAGCGGATGACCAGCTCGTTTTACCCCATGACTGGCCGTGCAGGGGTTCAGCGAGCGCCGCAACGGCCGCCACATACACTTTGAGCGTGGATGGGGATCTGCCCTTATCCAGCAGCTCTTGTAGAAATACTGAGCAGCGACGACACCCCACATGTCCGCGGGTCCAGGTCTCGGTCGTTGCACCATTTTGAGAACACAGACCATTTTGACGCATAGAGTCTTCTCGTGGAAGGGGCTCTAGCGTGTATGATGGTGTTTATTACTCCTTCTGGCAGAGCGACGGGTAGTCGTTGATCACCCACGCATGCAGCGCCCAGCGCTCTGGGTGGGGATGCCAAATTGTGCCGCGAGCTTGAGAGAGGAAATCTGCTCTCACTGGGATGGGCCACGGCGCTGTCAGTGACAGCTGCGTAAGCTCCGGGAACCATGTCTGATTCTCCCAACGCGGGGCTATGAGGAGCACCGAGTGACGCGTTTCCCTGATCCTCTGCATTACCTGTGGCAATAGCGAGATGGGAGGGAAGGCGTAAAGCGGGCGTCTGGGCCAGTCCTGGGCCAGCGCGTCCTCGCTTTCGAGAAAAATATTGGGCAGTGAGAGTTCTCTTTGGACGCAAAGAGGTCTATCTCCGCTCTGCCGAATAGGTGCCATAACGTCTGGACTGTTTGAGCGTGCAGGGACCATTCCCCTGGGGGAATATTGTCTCTGGACAGTCTGTCCGGGCCGTCGTTCAGGTGGCCTGGCACGTGCGTCGCCCTCAGCGAGCGCAGGTGGCACTGGGACCAACTCAGTATGCGTTTCGTCAGATGGAAGAGGTTCCTGGATCTGACACCGCCCTGACGGTTTAGGTAGGATACCACAGATCTGTTGTCCGAACGGACCAGGACGTGGTGACCCTGAATGACCGGGAGAAAGCGCACGAGCGTGTACTCGACCGCTATCATTTCCAGACAATTTATGTGAAGGAGCTTTTCCTGAACTGACCATAGGCCGAAAACCGGAGAGCCCTCGCAGACCACGCCCCAACCCGTGTTGGACGCGTCTGTCGAGATGACTTTTCGGCGAGATACAGCTCCCATTGTCACTCCCCGCTGATACCATTCGGCCACTGTCCAGGGCTGCAGAGCTGAAATACAGGTCTGAGTCACCTTGATGGGCGAGACGCGCAGGTGTTTAGCCAATGCTGAAGCGGGCGCATGTGCAGTAAACCCAGCTGAAGTACTGCTGCGGCTGAGGCCATGTAGCCTAGCACTCTCTGAAATTTCTTCAGAGGTGTGAGGCTGTTCATCTGAAATGACGCGGCTAGTCGCTGCACACGGCGCGCGCGCTGTGTATATAAGCGAGCCGTCATTGCCACTGAGTCTAGTTCTATTCCAAGGAAGGAAATTGCCTGACTGGGCTGTAGTGAGCTCTTGGTCCAATTGACTGCAAGGCCCAAACTGTTCAGATGACTGAGGAGAACTGTCCTGTGAGACAGAAGCTCCGTATGTGATTGTGCCAAAATCAGCCAATCGTCCAAATAGTTCAGAATTCGCAAACCCTGACTCCGCAGGGGTGCGAGCGCCGCGTCCATGCACTTCGTGAAAGTACGGGGTGCTAAGGACAGGCTGAACGGAAGGACGGTGTATTGATAAACCTGGCCGTCGAAGGCGAATCTCAAGAATGGCCTGTGACGGGGATTTATCTGAATCTGAAAGTATGCATTTTTCAGATCGAGAGAAATAAACCAGTCCCCTGGCGCACATGCGCGAGGAGTTTGCTGGTTGTAAGCATTTTGAACGGTCTTTTTGCAAGCGCTTTGTTCAAAACCCTGAGATCTAATATTGGTCTGAGGCCGCCGTCTTTCTTGGGGACAAGAAAATAACGGCTGTAAAACCCCGACTCGCTCAGGGAGGCGGCACTCTCTCTATGGCCCTTTTGCACAGAAGGTTTGCTATTTCTGAACGAAGCATGCACGCTGCTTCCGTGTTCAAAGTAGTTTCGAGCCGCGCTCTGAAGCAAGGAGGACGGCGATCGAACTGTAGCAAATAGCCCTGTTTTATTGTGCTTAACACCCATTCGGATATCCCTGGAATATCTTCCCACGCTTTGAAGCGTAATGTTAGAGGGTGAATGGCCAAATTGCTCTGATTGCCGCACACAGCGCGCTGAACAGAATGTGTGAGCGCGCTTACTGTGCTTATGCTGGACTGCTCGCAGACAGCATGGACAGGCTGTTCTGTGAGTGACTTCCCGATTGAGGTGAATGGGGAAAGAGTCACGTCTGTTAAGTGATGCGCAAGCATAGCCACGGGCACAGGACTTACATACAGAGAAGTGTTTGCTGGCCGTGTGACAGAGCGGGCAGAGAATGGGCGCGCGCACGTATTCGTGAACGCATTTATTGACTCTAACATTCGAGTGGTTCGTAACCGCTTTTGAGTGTGCTCTGATGGGGACACGGAACGTGTAATGCTTGTGTGTAGAGGTGAACACTAGATTGTGGGCACATTTTCTACACATAAGGCTGGTCGTGTGACAGAGCGGCCAGAGAATGGGCGCGCGCACGGATTCGTGGGTGCGTTTATTAACCCTAACACTCGAGTGGGTCGTAACCGCTTTATGTGAGTGTGCTCTGATAGGGACACGGGACGTGTAATGCTTGTGTGTAGGGGTGAACACTGAATCGTGGGCACATTTTCTACACATAAGGCTTTATTTTGGGTCGCCGTGGAAACGCCGTTTGAGTGCAGGCAAGCGGGTAATATCACCGGCTTGTTGGCTGCTGAATCCACCACTGCAGTAGCCTGAGAGAAGGGGACTGACAGGGGCGTACGGGACTTACATACAGCTGGCCGTGTGACAGAGCGGGCAGAGGAGGGGCGCGCGCACGGGCTCGTGGGCGCGTTTATTAACTCTAACACTCGAGCGGGTCGTAACCGCTTATGTGAGTGTGCTCTGATAGGGACACGGGATGTGTAATGCTTGTGTGTAGGGGTGAGCACTGGATTGTGGGCACAATTTCTACACATAAGGCATGTTTACTCTTTACAAGATTTCTTTGGGTCGCCGTGAAAACGGCGTTTGAGTGCAGGCAAACGGGTAGTATCACCGGCTTGTTGGCTGCTGAATCCACCACTGCAGTAGCCTGAGAGAAGGGGACTGACAGGGGGCGAAGCTTTGACGGTGGTCCGGCCGTGGCGGGACTGAGCCGTCGTTTTCTCAACAACGCTAGGAGGACTTCGGTTGCTCAGGTTTCAGTACAATCTTAGGCCGAGGCCCGCAGGGGCGGCTGTCTGAGCGCGATCGAGGGCGGCCGCCCTGTCGACGCTGAGAAGTCTGGCTTGTTGAGCTGGGCGCTGTGAAGAGGCTCGTGCAGGAGGCTGGTCACGTGGGCGGCCTGCAGAGGAGCTAGCGCGAAGAGGCAGAAAGAGATTCATGGCTTGGGCTTCGAGAAACGGTCAGCAATGCCACTCACCGCGGAACCGAAGAGACCGGACAGAGAGAGCGGCGCGTAGTGCGTTCAGCTTCTCCCAAGTCGGCTAGTCAGATCTGAAACAGCCTCTGTCTGTAAGACGGCCATGGAATGCAGAGCAGATGCGGCTTGGCCGGCGGCGGTATAGGCGCGGCCAACACAGGCGGAAGTAGTTCTGCAGGCCTTAGACGGGAGCACCAGCTTAGACCGCCATCTCGCGGAGGGCGGGCAAAGGTGCGGCGTGGAGTCTGTTGGGAGCCTGTTCAGGGGGTGGTGACCACTCGAGCCCGAGGCGGTCGACAACCTGTGTGAGGAGGCGCGTTAGTTCCCCTTCGACTCCGGCGCGGGTCCTGCTGGATTCCTGGGCCGAGGAGGAGGCGTGTGAGCCTGACCACTCCTCGCTGTCCGAAGCCATGATGGAACAGCCCTTATCCTCCGCTTCTTCGTCCGAGATGGCAGCAGAGCAGCCGCTCGGCGGCAACTGCGCGTCCCGAGTGGGCGGGGAGGGTGAAGGCGATGCTCGAGGGAGGGGCTCCGGCGAGGCAATCGCTTCTACCATTGGTTCCGGCAGCCTTTGAGAGCGGCGCTTTTTACTGCGCGGCTGAATGGAAGGCGGCGCGGCGGCTTCGGTCCTGAGCGCTTCGAGTCAAGCCCGCAGGGTCGACATCGGAAGCTCCTCGCAGAGATCGCATCCGCCTTCAGCGAGGGGGAGCTCTGCATGCCCCAGTCCCAGGCAGAGAGCGCAGATGACGTGGCGGTCTCCGGTGCCGAGAGGGGCGCGGCATGAGGCGCAAGTGGAGCGAGGCATCTTTAAAAAGACGCTCGTACTCTTTTGTGAAGTTCATAAGAACTAGCTTGCTTTAAAAAGGATACGTCGCCGGATGGCGTAGCTCGCAGTATGGCTGAAGGTGGCTGAGACGGCCGGCTTCTTCGAGCGCTGTCCACGCTTGCTTGATGCCCCTCGAACGGCGACGCGGCTTCCAGTTCAGAGATGCGAAGAGCTTCGCTGAAGAGATGAAAATCAGGGTTCCAGCCTACGAACTACGCTTATATGCACTCTAGTCACGCCCATTTTGGCGGGCTTTGTTGCAGTGAGCGCGCGGACGCCTCTCATTGGATGCGAGTTCGCCCAAGCTCATCTATAGGCTGCAGCAGTTGCCGCAGAGCAACCTATGAGCTCGCTAGCTAGCCCGCTCAAGGTCTGCAGCTGCCGCACTGCGTTGACAATGGATACAAAAATTAAGGATAATTTTTTGGCTTCAATATCTCAGAAAAGATGAATCTTTCCCGTAGCGTAAGCTAGCTTACGCAATACGAGAGAACCTCTCGTAAGAGAACAGAATTTGAGAAAAAAATATTTAATCGGGTCCTATTCTTTATGCCTTGCAAACTTAAACATTTCAATTTTCTTTGAAGTAATAAAAGTTGTTGATGTATTGAATATCTAATTTTGCTCATTAATACTTGTGTGACGAATGTGTGTTCCTGAACACATCTCCCGGCCTGAATCCTGAAACCTGAATTCTTCGTTGATCAGGATTCAAATCTTTGGACGTTTTTGTCATGCTGCAGACATTTGTACATTAAATACTGTGCTTATATCTTTTTACTACAAGGATTGGTACCTGAGATACAAATCCACCCCTGCAATCTCTAGATAATAATAAATTATTACATAAAATGCCCTTTTCAGTAACCACAAGCTACTGTTATTGTTCCATCTGGCTCAGCGCTGAGAAAAACAACATGTACGGCGTGACAGTGTCGCTTGTATACTTCAGTATTATAGTAAGGAAATTTTCACTAATGATGTTTAAGATGCACTGAATTGGCAAAATATCATAGTCAATAATATAGTTTTACACGCTCTTTCCTATTTCAATTTTTTTTTTTTTTTGCCATTTTATCACTGTCATGTCAAGAGTATGCGCACAGACTGTAGTGGGAGTTTTGAACTTTTCTTCTGGAATCGGATTCAATTTAATGAAATATTTATAGTAGGTCCACTGGTGAAACTGAATTAAACAGTCATTTTAATTGGCAATAATGAGAACAAGTCCACTCATAAAGCTTAATAAGATGGAACATGTTAAAGTGGCGTTTGAGCAATTTGAGGTTCTCTTTTAATAAACTGTGGATTTTCCACTCTCACTGTTATTCCTGTACTTTTTTGTTGTCTGTTTTTTGTTTTGTTGTTTGTTAAGCTTTAGTGTCTATTTTGAGCCTTTGTGATTGATTGCTGTCAAGATGGTTATTTCAGGGCCAAGTTTTAAGAGTAATAGATCGTTAATAAATGTTTAGTAATATAATTCTCACTTGAGATTAGGTCATGCGAAATACTTAGATAGCAATTAGTCAATGCTTTATTACAACCTATATATTAAGAAATAATTGCTTAAATCGTAAGTGTTACTAAAACATACATTTCAAAACATACATAAATACAGTAATTACTTTTAAATGTAAATCCAATTAATTACATATATCATTTCTTTATTTACTATGATTTCATGCCTTGTTCATGTTAAAATTGTTTTTATCAAACTGCCTATAAATGAACTTATTAACAATAATATCTTGTTTGCTACAGTGATTATAAAGAAATAACAAACAATTTTTATGCAGCTTATTAATGTAGGAACAATAGTTTATAAATGATCAACTGACTATAAACTAATGCTTTACAAATACTTTATACTGTGTAGTTATTATAAAGTGTTACCAAATATCCTTAGGACAAGATATATTTAACTTAGAAGCAAAATGGCATAATATAGTATATTAAGTCTTTGCTTTAACAGAAATCTAACTAAATTTAGTGAGTTTGGCTTACAATGCTTACAAGAAGAAAAAATATTTGCTAACGGGGTAAAAGAACTTAATTCAAAGTGAAAGCAATCTCATTTTTAACCCCACTTCCAAATAGTTTCTTTTTTTTTTTTTTAAGCATGAATATCACTATATATTTTGATAGATTATTCTGAAAACAAGACTTGATATCTTCCTGTATGTCATTTTGATTTCCAAGTAAATATATCTTGTTTTAAGCATGGTAAGATATATTTTTACTGGAAAACAAATACTGATAAAGATTTTTTACTTCTCACCACTCTTATTACGCTCTAGATTTTCTAAAAATTCTGCCAGAGCACAATGAGGAAGTGTTCAAGATCCTCCTCATCCCTCCAGCTGTGTATTTCCTGCGAGGCAGGCTCCTGCCAAGACTCTCTTTATCTTGTAATTGTATTCTTACTCAACACTTTAGCCCATTACAATATGGATTTTCTCCCAGGCATGTGGTTAGAAAGCAGCGTTTGAGTGATATGAACACATCCCATCAGAAACATTATCTGCTAAAATAGTTTATTGTAATGAAGATGACTAATGTTATTATATTGGCAAATCTGATGAAGTCCTGCTGTGTCCCATGTAGAGTGCTCTGAATAGCTAGACAGACGTTTTAACGAGCAGCTATGTTCCGTGCCGCAGCGACATCAATTTGTCCAAAGCGACTTTATTAGCAACAGTGCTATATACAAGCTTTAGCTTCATTTAATTTCCTTTGGCATTAGAGATTCAGGATGAGAATACGATCAAGATGGAGATAAAAGTTTCACTTACCAACATTTTTTTTTCCTCACCCACTGCAATGATGTGGGATGCAGTTTTGGCAGAATTCCTGACAGTTTAAAAGTGTGCCAATATCAGTCCAAAAACTTTCAAACAAATAAGGCTGTGTATAGAAATCCTCCATTCTTTGACTACAAACTCTTCAGACATGTTTAGTAAGTTCTGTTCTCTGTTTTGTGTGCAGCTGTGTTGTGTTCTGTTGTCACTATCGCTGTGGAGGACCTCTTTATAGATAAACAAAATTAATTTTCATTTCAATGCCCCAATGTTGCGTGGGCACTGCTTGAACTGATGCTCTCGGGCCCTATCATGAACACGTACAGGTGATCAATGGTCAGTTAACATTTTCATTAAATAATATATTCGATTTCAGTTTGTTTCACACCAAACCGTATGCTTTCATAACAATCATGAGTCTCACGGAATTGTTATGTGGGTTATAGTACACTATAAGGAGGCTCGACACAAGGATAACAACAGTATGTCCCTTGAACCCACGGCTTTATTCTTCCCCCATTTTACAACCACCTACACAAGGTTCCTACCCCAGTAGTTAACCTGATACTACATCCCCCTTTCTAAGCAAAGGATAAACTATGTACAGATGCAGAAACATTAATAACATTAAGAGCATTTCTAAACTTTAACAGAAGGCTCTTCCGATTACTTATACTGAAAATATAACCCATATCATCACTAAAATGATGATCAAGATCAGTACAGCCGTAACACACATTTATGGTTCTTTTTTTTTCATAAGTTTGGCTGTGAAGTACTATGAACATGTGCTTCTGTAAACACTTTATCAACAACATAATTTGGCGACTATCAACTACTCCCTGCCCTCCCCCACCTCTCGGGTGCCATTCCTAAGAACGAACAAAGTCTTTCAAGTAAGATGGAGGATTCCTTATTCGGGCTGGGAAACGTCTTTCGCACACATGAGACTGCTGACTGGCTACACACTGTGCTCCGGGTGTGACAGGAGTGTGTGTGTCAGGAACTGTGCTCTCGGGTGCTGGTTCAATTAAGTTAGCAGGTTCTCCAGGAGCCACAGGGGTTGGTGAAAGATGGTATCTGTTCCTTCGCAGAGTGCCCCCAGGCGTCTCAATGATGTATGACCTCGGCGTGCCGGCAGTAGACACCACCATGTATCTTTGACCCACACATGATCACCGGGTTGAAGGTACGGCATGTCGCGTGCTCTGTGTCTTTGGTCATAATTCTGTCGCAGTTTTTGTCTGTACGTTTGCTCTGTCCTTTTCAGGTTATCCATGTCTGCGCACCCTGGGTTGAGCTTGGATGGAATGACAGGAACTGGCGTTCTCATTTTCCTCCCCATCAGAAGTTCAGAGGGACTGAATCCATTCGCCAGGGGAGCAGCTCGATAAGCCATCAGGGCTAGATAAGGGTCGCTGGATTTCTTGAGAAGACTTTTGATTGTCCTCACAGCACGCTCCGCCTCCCCGTTGCTCTGTGGGAAATGGGGACTGGATGTCACATGACTAAAACCCCAATCCTGCGCGAACTGTCTGAAAATCTCTGATGCAAACTGTGGGCCATTGTCTGAGCGGACCACTTCAGGTATACCATGACGAGCAAAGATAGACTTGACGTGATCAATCACAGCTCCAGATGTTGTAGACGTCAGTTTGGCTACTTCAAAATATCTGGAGAAATAGTCCACGATGACCAGGTATTGTCTGCTGTCTATCTGGAATAAATCCGCTCCTACAGTGGACCATGGTCTTGGCGGAAACTCAGTAGACATCATCTTTTCTTTGAAATTGACTCTTTCACGGCTACACACATCACATTTCTCTATCATGTTTGTCAGCTCTCTGCTGAGCCCTGGCCACCACACTGAATACTTAGCTCGCTCTCTGCATTTAGTTATTCCCAGGTGGCCCTCGTGCAGCTTTGACAGAATGTCCGCTCTGAGTGATGCTGGGATGACTATCCTGCTGCCATACAACAGTAGACCATCTTGGATTGTGAGCTCACCTGAAAATTGCAGATATGGCTGAAACACTCTGTTAATTGAAAATTTATCTGGCCATCCTTCGACACAGAATTTCTTCAAGTGCTTGAGTGTGGAGTCGTCGTCCTGGTGTCTCTGAATTTCTCTTAACCTCTTTTCTGTAGCTGGGAGATTCACTACAACAGAGTCAACATAGAGGTTGATTTCCTCCTCTTGCAATCCTTCTGCTGTGTGACTGATGGGAGCTCGGGACAGCACATCCGCAGTTGCAATGTCTTTGCCGGCCACATGTGATATGGTGTAGGCAAAACGCATTAGTCGCATGCGCAGACGCTGTATGCGTGGAGGAAGTTCATCTAAGCTCTTTGAGCCTAGTAGAGGAATTAGGGGCTTGTGGTCTGTCTCAATATGAAAACTCTTTCCAATGAGGAACTCTGCAAACCTCTCACAGGCCCATGTTGATGTTAGCGCCTCTTTCTCGATCTGGGCGTAACGCTGCTCAGTGCTGCTGAGGGCTCTCGAGGCATACGCCACAGGTTTCCACTCTGTGTCTGTGTGCCGCTGGAGAAGAACGGCGCCCATCCCATATGAGGAAGAGTCGGCGGAGACAAGCGTTTCAGCATTCGGGTCATACAATGCAAGCCCTGGGGGTGTCGTCAGTTCTTTTTTTATGTTATCAAAAGCCTGTTGTTGTTGCGGCCCCCAGGCCCACATACTGGACTTTTTCAGCAGGTCTCTGAGTGGTTGTGTTCTCTCAGCCAAGTGAGGCAGGAACTTCCCCAGGTGGTTTGTCATTCCCAGGAAGCGTCTCACCTTACTGACGTTACTGGGTGCTGGCATAGCTTTTACAGCACTCACTTTATCAGGGTCAGCACTGATGCCTGATGCCTCGATGACCTGCGCCAGGAATTTGATCCTGCTCTTAGAAAACTCACACTTGTCGTTGAGCGTCACTCCCGCCTCCTGCAGTCGTGACAGTACTCTCCACAATCTCTCATCATGCTCCGTCTGTGTGGCTCCCCAAATGAGCACGTCATCCATCTGACACAGAACACCCACTAGGCCCTCCAAGATGCATGACATGAGCTTTTGGAAATGTTCTGGTGCTGACGAGATCCCAAAGCACAGGCGATTGTAACAATACCGCCCGAACGGAGTTATGAAAGTGGTTAGCAGAGTTGACTCCTTGGACAGTGGAATCTGCCAAAAGCCTGTGTTGGCATCTAGCTTTGAAAACACTTTGGCTCCAGCGAGCTGTCCTAAAGTGTGTTCAACTGAGGGGAGGGGGTTCTTCTCTCTCATAACTGATTTGTTCAGCTGTGTGAGATCGGTGCATATTCTCACCTTGCCTGTGCGTTTCGGCACCACCACCATAGGCGCACACCATTCATTGGGCCCCTCCACCTTTGAGATAACTCCCTGCTGCTCCATACGGTCCAGCTCCTTTCTGACCATTGGCAGGAGTGGGAGGGAGATGCGCCTGGGAGTTGAGAGGGAGAAAGGCTGAGCGCCTGGTTTCAGTACTATGTTGTACTCGCCCTCCATTTTACCTAGTCCACAGAAAAGCTTTGGGAACTCCCTTTTTACTGTCTCTTTGGAGTCCAGGCTGACATTATTTATTCTGGCGACCAACTGCAGTGCCACTGCAGCAAGCCCGCCTAGCAGTGGTGTGCACAGCCCCTCCACAACGTAAATTTCCTCTTTAGTACTTTTACTGTTTTTTCTGAGAGTGGCGGTGAACTTGCCCTTCACATTCAGACGAGTCCCTCCTGGCCCCAGGAGAACCCTCGTTGACTTCTCCAGCCTGCTGAACTGGCCTTGGTTATACAGCATTTCCGATATAGCGGTGACGTCTGCGCCAGTGTCAATTTTAAAGCGTGCATTGAGATTCTCCACATGTATGTCTGTCATCCATGGGCTGTCATTTGCGTCCGCTGACAGTGAACCCAGAAATGCAACTTCCTCACCAGTGTCCTCAACCACTGTAGCTACATGCATGTCACACATTCTTTTGGTTTTGCATACTCTGGCGTAATGTCCTTTTTTTCTGCAGTTATTGCATATTACCTCTTTAGCTGGACATTGTTGTTGGCTATGCCATCTTGTATCACCACATCTGCTGCATTGTGCTTGTCATTCCTTCTGTTTTTTTTCTGTTTGCTTGTAATGTTGCTTGGGTTGTTTTGGTATGGGTTGTTTTGCGCGTGCGCCGTTGCGCTGTCGCGCGTGCACGCTGTCAAGCTGAGCGTTAGACATATCTGTTTTGAAGTTCATTTTTAGCATTTCTTGTTGCTTCTTCAATTGCTCGCTTTGTCTAGCTCTGTTAATTGCTTTCTCTAAAGTCAGTTCGGGATCGAGTTGTAGCTGTTCTGACAAGCGTTTATCTCTCAGACCCACAACAAGTCTATCTCTCACCATTTCGTCATGCAGAGCCCCGTATCCGCAGTGCTCTGCTAGACAGTGCAGCGCTGTGTGAAAGCTGTCAGCCGACTCGCCCATTTCTTGCTGCCTCTGGTTAAACTTTGCCCTCTCGAAGATCACATTTCTGCGTGTTACAAAGTGAGCATCCAGCTTTCTCTTAACTGTGTCGTACTCACTCGCTTCCTCTGGGCTGAGGTGCAGGGAAACCAGTATATCCTCCGCCTCCTCCCCCATTGTGTAAATCAGTGCATTCTCTTGATTTTCGTCCGCTTGTGTCTCCAATCCAGATGCGATGCGGAATCTGTCGAAGCGTTTAATCCATTTAGTCCAGTCTTCGGCTTTAAATGTGAACTTCTCTGGTGGGGAAACTTGAAACTGATTCATTTCGCCGTCCGTGAGATCGCTAGCATTAGCGTTAGCCTCAAACTTTCGGTAATCGGCAGAGAGAAAACAAATAAACAACTAGCCTGCGTCCTGTGTTATCTCTTATTTGTTCGACATCCGTTAATATTACGTTTTTGCTTCTGACACCATGTTATGTGGGTTATAGTACACTATAAGGAGGCTCGACACAAGGATAACAACAGTACGTCCCTTGAAACAAAGGCTTTATTCTTCCCCCATTTTACAACCACCTACACAAGGTTCCTACCCCAGTAGTTAACCTGATACTACAGGAATAATTTGTTAGACTTCCGAATTATATTTTTGTGTCTATTTGAAGCTTGGAGAGGTGACCACTATAAACTGCCATTGTATGACATCACAATACATCACTGAGTACAATGTTTTTTTCACAATTTCTCCTTTTGTGTTTAGAAAAAGAAAAAAGTCATATAGGTTTATAACAACATAGGGGTGAGTAAACAATGATTTAATTTTATTTTTGGGTGAACTATCCTTTTAAGGTGCCTTTAGCCCTGTAGTAACCTACTGCCCGCTGTATTCTCCAGCAAATCTAAATAGCTTTCTATAGGACAAAACTTGCCATATCTCATGGTTAAATGATTAGAGTCAATATTTAAGCCCATTGTAATGAGATCCTAAAATGATTTACCAACTGGCCATAAATATAGACAATGGATTTGATTTAAATCAATATCTCAGAGATTCCCTTTGCGAAGCTGAGTGCAAATGTTGCTTTTCCTAAGTTGTTCATTAGAGAATTAAAGTTTTCCTTTGGCTGTGAATATAAATAGATGACTAAATGAAACGTGGAAGGTCATAATTTCCCAAGCGAGGGTTGCTAACACGTTTACAAGTAAAGATTGCGATTTCATTTTCTTGATTTAATAGGCAAGTGGAAAACAATTAAATAGCAAGAGATTCTCTCTGTGTTTGGGCTTGTGTTATCTCCATATTCTTGAAAGTTGTTCTCAGCAGAATGCCCAAGAGAATCTGGGCTGAGCTAATGACAATAGGTAGTCTCATTAACAAGATCAACAAAGAATTACTGTTACTCATGATATTAAAAGCTGCAAAACCAATGGAATTCAATATAATGACCAAATATCAGTTGAAATGAATTACATGAAAAGGGGCTACTTTGTTATTCTAGACATAGATTTGTAGGAATTGTACCTTCTATAAAGATTCCAATGCTTTCCCTAAGTAAACAGTGTAAGCATGGGCATTGGAGGTATTTGGTTGGAACATTAGATTCACAGACGAGATCCCCACGCAGCCTGATCCACCCACACAGACGGAAGGGGGTGGGGGGTCATTTCATCTGATTATTCATCAGTGTCATTATGCTAATGGAGGTAGCATAAGTTAGTTTGGCACAATCCAGTGATTATGGAGATTATACCTGCCCTTAGATGCTTAAAGTATGCTTCAGTTGAAATTAGTTTACAGACATAAGACTCCTACTGGATGTGCAGGGGATCTAGAGGAGCACAGGAAGATCTATGTGGGAATATTTTGCATTAGGCTCTTGGTTTGTGTCTATTTTCTCTGGCTAAACTGCTTGAAAAGCCCTTCTAAGAGGCAAGTAAGCTATTGATTTTTACTTGTTTAAACACACTGGTAGGATTTCGATAATTTGAAAGATGTGATCACTCTGTTCAGAATACTGATGTTCAAAATCTAAATTACATTTGATAACATTTGTCCAATTGTATTAATACTTCCATATCCTACTGGTATCTATTGTTTAAAGCAGAATCCTCTCTGTATGCCATTTAGTATCCCAGGTCCTGAGGAGCAAACATCATGTCTCCTGAGAATTCACTTTAGGATGTTGTTTATCCTTTTGTACTTCTAGGGCAAATAAGCAGAGCACACTCCAGAGCATTGCATTGTGTACTTGAGTTTTAACAGATTTGCTAACAGATTTGGTTACTGTAATAACTGTGTATGTAATGTTATGTTGCCTCTAACCCCAGAAGGGAAATGCAAAGCCAAATGTAGGTATATCATTTGTATAAACACTATTTTATTTGCCCTTTTTAGCAACATGCAATATTTCAGACCTATTTTACAGTACTTGCATTACAGTAGGTATTTGTTTGCATGGCGCTGTGTGAGATGTTTACTGGTTTGGACTCACAAGAAAATTGTGACTTTGGGCTGTATTTGATTGTGTTTTCTTCCATAACATTGAATCGATTCTTATCCTTGTGGAGGCCCTTGATGTACTACATGTAGGAAATAAAGATTTACTGAGCTAAAAAAACAAAGGAACACAGAGTGCTCTGAAGGATTGGTTCCAAGGATAAATTATAAGATTTAGCAAAAAGTAATGGCCTAATTTACCACCAAATACATGCCCCTCCCACAAAACTTGTGTTAATCATCCAAATAATTGTATATATTATTTTACTTGTATATTATTTTATAATCTGAGCATAACCTTGATGATAATTACAAAAACAAAATACTTTTTGAAGAACCCTATATAATTTTATCCATAGTCAAGTCATTTTTATTTGTATATCGCTTTTCACAACACACATCGTTTCAAAGCAGGTTTACAGAAAATCATGCTTTAACAGAAATAAAAAGAAATAAATGAAACTGTAATATCTATAATGTCTTACACTGATCATTGTGTAGTTGGATTAATATGATTGTAAAATGTGTATAGAAATTAAATAATTAAATAATAATTGAATTTAAAACCCCAGTGAGCAAGCTGAAGGCAACTGTGGCAAGGAACACAAAACTCCATAAGCTGTTGGTTAATAGAGAAAAATAACTTGGGGAGAAACCAAGCTCAATGTGGGGGCCAGTTCCCCTCTGGCTAACATCATGAATATAATGCCAATATTAGTTATTTATGTACTGTTTCTTGGTTAAAAAATGAATAAACTACATAAGTGTTAAGGGCCAGTGTTTAACTAGAAATGTGCGAGACTAGTCGACTAAACGGTTCTGATGGTGCTAGTCGACACTGGAATTACTAGTCGGTTAATATTTCCCCTCATTAATCAACATTTTTACACATTTATGTTGGACTTTATATTTTTACACACTGTGCATGTTTCTTCCCTCTCTCACTTGCTGCACGTGCAGGAAAATGTCCTCTCGCTAGCCAAGCAAACTTATGAAATCAATTCGGTTGTGGTGCGGTAATCAAAGTCCTTATGGATGTTTTACATTTGAGTCTTCTTTACATCTGTGCATGCTTGTACATTTTTTTTCCGCTATGCAAGTTTTTTTAAGCTCAGGATAGCAGCCTCAGGTGAGTCAAGTCCGTTTTTCACTGGACCATTCCGACGTGTTAATTTTGCTCATCAAAAAATGTATGCTTTTTAGAGCATTTGTTTCTCTCTTATTTGGTTCATTATTTTGGACAATGTCCTGACTGTGGTGAATTCCATTTGGAACAGGCTGGTTGCTCTATCGTCCTGCAATATTCATATAATTGTAGGGATGCACCGAAATTTCGGCCGCCGAAAATTTTCGGCACTTTCGGTTTTCGGCCGAAAGAGAAAAAAGGCCGAAAATATGAGCCGAAAATATATACCTCCTCGCCCCGCCCCTCAGTGCTCAGATTTCAATCTGGATCGATGTAGCCCTTATCACAGCTGTTAGATAATTCCACAACGGCGCTACCAAACAAAGGCCGATCATGTCAGCGGTGTGGAAATTCTTCAAAGTTTCTGATAAGGACATCAAATTTGCGATCTGCAGTGTTTATTCAGCAGAACTTTCAAGATATATATATACAGAATACAGCAAGAGATTCTACAGGAAAATGTCACAACTAGCGCAGCTACACCACAACTTGAGGTGTATCTAGCTGAACTACGCCAGAAGCGACAATCCCCTTGACTACAGGCGCATAAACAAACACCGCTTTCCTTTGCTTGCGCGGATTGCGCACAGATCTGCCCAAGCACCAGCACAAGAAAGTTTAGCAACTTTTGTTCTTGAAGAGAAACCTGTCACTTGTAGTTAAATAGAAAGCGGTCAAATATGATGTGTATAGCAATTACATTACACTTGTTCTTCACTTGAGGATACATCTGTCGTTTACAGTTGAGGTTGGATTTAGTTCAATTACTGCTGTTTTGCACAATCATTTTCACTTAAAGTGTACATACGTTTACATACACAGAATAGAGCACTGATCTATATATATAATTATATATTATAGTTATATATAGATCAGTGGAATAGAGGTCCTCTGCCATTCTGTGTTCTGCCTGTTGTTTTAATTAAAATTACTGTTGCATATTTAAACTTTTTGAAAGATGCTAGCTAAGTTCATTACTTGACTGTTGTTGTGCATATAATAGTTTTCTAAAACTTTACATTATTTGGATAATTGTTAATAAAATCTGTAAAATTAGATTTTTACAGAACTGAAAGAAGAATAATATTTAATATAGTTTTAATATATTTTTTGTCTAATTTTGGTGTGTTACTTTCAATAAAAGTGTGATTTATTTTATTGGTTTGTAGTTTTTCAATTCAGATTAATTAAATTCATGAAATTAATGAAAAAGTATCAAATTAATACAATTATACACAACATTTTTTTTTTTTAAATAGGTAAAAATTTCGGTTTCGGTTTTCGGCCAAGTGCATCCTGGATTTTCAGTTTCGGTTTCGCCCAGAATTTTCATTTCGGTGCATCCGTATATAATTGCTTTCAATATTCAGTGCATCCGGAAAGTATTCACAGCGCTTCACTTTTTCCACATTTTGTTATGTTACAGCCTTATTCCAAAATTGATTAAATTCATTATTTTCCTCAAAATTCTACAAACAATACCCCATAATGACAACATGAAAGAAGTTTGTTTGAAATCTTAGCAAATTTATTAAAAATATAAAAATCACATGTACATAAGTATTCACAGCCTTTGCCTATGACACTCAAAATTGAGCTCAGGTGCATCCTGTTTCCACTGATCATCCTTGAGATGTTTCTACAACTTGTTTGGAGTCCACCTGTGGTAAATTCAGTTGATTGGACATGTTCAGTTGATTTGGAAAGGCACACTCCTGTCTATATAATGTCCCACAGTTAACAGTGCCACTCCTCAGTAAAAGGCACATGACAGCCCGCCTGGTGTTTGCCAGGCGGGCACACCATGAGAAATAAAATTCTCTGGTCTGATGAAACCAAGATTTAACTATTTGGCCTGAATGGCAAGCGTCATGTCTGGAGGAAACCAGGCACCCCTCATCACCTGCCGAATACCATCCCTACATTGAAGCATGGTGGTGGCAGCATCATGCTGTGGGGATGTTTTTCAGCGGCAGGAACTGGGAGACTAGTCAGGATAGAGGGAAAGATGAATGCAGCAATGTAAAGAGACATCCTTGATGAAAACCTGCTCCAGAGTGCTCTGGACCTCTGGGTGAAGGATCATCTGATGATCATCTTCCAACAGGACAACGACCCTAAACACACAGCCAAGATAACAAAGGAGTGACTACGGGACAACTCTGTGAATGTCCTTGAGTGGCCCAGCCAGAGCCAGACTTGAACCCGATTTAACATCTCTGGAGAGATCTGGTAATGGCTGTGCATCGATGCTCCCCATCCAACCTGATGGAGCTTGAGAGGTCCTGCAAAGAAGAATGGGAGAAACTTCCCAAAAATAGGCGTGCCAAGCTTGTAGCATCATACTCAAAAATACTTGATGCTGTAATTGGTGCCAAAGGTGCTTCAACAAAGTATTGAGCAAAGGCTGTGAATACTTATGTACATGTGATATTTTTCATTTTTTATTTTTAATAGATTTGCAAAGATTTCAAACAAACTTCTTTCACGTTGTCATTATGGGGTATTGTTGGTAGAATTTTGAGGAAAATAATGAATTTAATCAATTTTGGAATAAGGTTGTAACATAACAAAATGTGGAAAAAGTGAAGTGCTGTGAATACTTTCCGGATGCACTGTGTATGCCTGTTAAATATTCGCTAACGTTGATTCACTGAATGCGTGTCATGTTCTATATTTAATGTACAATGATCATAATACAAGGTGAGCACGTCACAGATAAATGCCCCTTTTCAGTGGAATTTAGCTTTGGATTTGGAATAGATTAAGCATTTTAAATGGATAGCATAACATTCTTTTACTGTCTTTTGAAGGTTGGTTTCTTTATAGACTAGTCGACTAAAAAAATTCAGTTTAAACCTCAGTGAAATCAGTCGTTCAGCACATCCCTAGTTTACGTTTACATTTATGCATTTGGTCGACGTTTTATCCAAAGCGACTTAAAGAGCCCTTATTACAGGGACAATCCCCCCGGAGCAACCTGGAGTTAAGTGTCTTGCTCAAGGACACAATGGTGATGGCTGTGGGGATCGAACCAGCAACCTTCTGATTACTAGATTACTAGTTATGTGCTTTAGACCACTACACCACCACCACTCCAGTTTAAACATTAAAATTAATTACTAATGTCTTTGAAGTTCATCCTAGATTAAGTTCACAAAGATGAATTGTCCTTTGTTAGTTGGCTGATGAAGGCTTTTGTTGGCAATTAATTGATAGTCTATGTATTCCATTTTAAGAGTGTAGTCCATCAGTAGATAAAAGTGATGCAGGCAGAGATCAATGAGGTGCATCGCAGTTCAACCAGCGTCATTTCGGTGAGGTCTATCCTAAGTCCAAGGTTCAGGCAGTGGCATATGCAGTATCCCATGTCTTATGGTTGGAGTTGGCATCAGTTCATCCTCTGAAGTCCATCATAATAGACTGAAGTGATGTCTGGCTTGCAACGGCTGCATGTAGTCATCATCACTCAGAGACATGTAGCAGTGGAGTCCGACACCAAGCAGGAACGGAGCTGGATAAGAATCCCTAGGTTGAGACGGGGAAAACAAATAGAATAATATTAACGTAGATGCCATTCAGATTTATGCAGAGATATAGATCATGATAAATGTTTCTGGTTCCGGCAGACCTAACTAAAGCGGCCTTATTGTGGGTTGATGGATAAATTAGGTGCAGAAGTCTTTAGTCTAGACTTAAACTGAGTGAGGTCTGCGACCCGAATATTGTTAGGGAGATTATTCCATTGTTCAGGAGCCCAACAGGAAAATGATCTACCTCCTTTTGTGGATTTTGATATTCTAGGAACTATTAACAGGCCAGAATTTTGTGATCATAATGAACGTGATGGAATATAGCATGACAGAAAGTCACTTAAGTACTGCAGAGCTAGACCATTCAAAGCTTTGTATGTAGTTAACAAAAATTTTAAATGAATACAAAATTTAAGAAGTAGCCAATGTAATTACAATGTAATGGGGCTAATATGATCATATCTCTTTGTTCTAATCAGCACTATGTCTGCTGCATTTTGAACCAATTGAAGTTTATTAATTGAACTTGCTAAACATCCTCCCCGTAACGCATTACAATAATCTAGTCTTGAGGTCATGAACGCATTCATTCTTTTTTAATCAGCAACAGAAAGCATATGTCGTAACTTAGCAATACTGTATTTCTGTAGTAGAAGAATGCTGTTCTACAAACATTGGAAATTTGATTTTCAAAGGACAGATTGGTATCAAATATAACAAGTTCTTCACTGTTATTTGCTTAGCATCTTCCCCACACTTAGGGTTAGGGGTTAGCAGCTCTCAAATCTCATACAGAAAAAAAACATTCATGTTGCAACTGGTTACAAGACGCACGAGAGCCACTAACATTTGGCATCTCTGACGTCAAACCTGTCAGAACATCTTGAGGCAGCAGATTTTGAATGTTTGTATGAGATTGAAGGAGTTTAAAGAGCTAGAGCAGAGGGGAACATTTTAGGGAATTATATTTGATTTCAATTTGTTTCTCACACAAAGCTATCACATGGCATCAGAGGACTTGGGATACATTGAATTAAAAAAATGTTAACCCAAGAAATGTGGCATCATCTAAATTAAACTCTTCAACTCTGGTGCATTTTACTCCAAATTTAAAAGCTTAACATACACTCATAGAGTAGACTAATTGCATAAAATTGATCTAAATCTTCAAAATCTAAATTTCATCTATCACCTTCCATCACAATATACAGATCTGAAATGTAGGTGGCGCTCGAACACAGCTGAGCACTCACACTATAGACATGCACATTCCCTCTGTTTCATAATAAATCTCAGCTTCTGAATCATCAGTTTTGTGATGATTTTATTGTCAATACTTGATAACATATTTTGCCAAGGTTTTGTTTATAATGCCTTTGGTGCTGGACTGGAATTTTTTCTGGACATCCGAGATATAAAACTGGATTATTTTACCAAGCAATCTCACAGGCAAGTTTTTTTTACTACTACTACTACTACTACTACTACTTTGGAGCCTACAGAAGCAGTGATTTGAGCAGAAATTAGACATTTATCTTTGTTGACTTACAGAGATCATATTTAACCTTGTGATTCTTTTGATAATCATTCGAACTGTAGTGTAAGGGTGACAAAACTGTAAAATGTATGAGAGCTGAATGAGAGCTTTCATTTAATATATGACTTGTCTACAGTATAAGTGCTATGTGAAAAACGTTTATATTCACATGCATATTTCTACGTCATCTCCTATAGGCAGTGCTCATTTGCAATGCAACATATTTAAGGCTTTATTTTACATAGCATAAATGCACAAGTGGTGGCATTTTCTTGAAAGATTCTAAGCTTTCAAATGATGCCACAATGTGGAAGGGTGGAGGGCGGGGCCGGGTCGTGATCCTACACCCCCGGTCCCGTATTAGGCTAATTATGCCTCCGTTAACGATCTCTCTCACTCGCACGATACCCTGCAGTCGACTTTTATCCCTCACTGAGGCATAATTAGCCTAATACGGGACCGGGTGTGTAGGATCACAACCCGGCCCCGCCCTCCGCCCTGCCATACACATATACCTGGCTTCTGGATCCAGGGACTTTAATGTTTTAAGCATGCATTATTTCACAATATAGAGGTTTCGGTTTTTCCCCATTCAAGTAGTCAGGAGCTGCACTTTTGCTGCCTGGGAGCATTCCAAAGATGGTCGCAGAGTGGACTGACTTGCCTTGACAGGGACTTTGGTTGCACGGAGGTCAGAAAATCATAGGGGGTTTGAACGTTAATGACATGTTAACCTTAAAAGTTTAGCTTTGGGTGAAGTAATGTAATCTTTTTAAACGAGTTGAATATGGCTCCAGAGTGACGTTTTAATGTCTTTTGAAAACAATAAAAAAAAGTGATGTTTTGGTGGTGTGGGATGAAAGTGCCTATATTGATGTTTTCTTATGACAGTGTTTTGGCCATGGAAGATGGATGATTGGAAAAATAGATTACAAATGGTATAGACTATTTCAGTACCCTGAGGGACCTTAATCATATGCCAGTCCATAATATTACCTCTTCATAATGACACCTCTTTGATGTCTTAGAATGCATTTGAAAGAGTAATCAGACATTGATTGTGATGGACAATGCAGAGTGTGATTGAGAACACATTGTAGCCATACCACCTGTAAACCTGCCCTCCATATCTTCCCATGGGTGCACAGTTGTGCTTTTGATCAAGAATGTGCCTAGACTGTAGCACTCACATGAACATTATGTATAATTTAAAATTCCTTGGTTAATATTTTTTGTAATGATAAAGAGTCTCCTGCCAGTCCATGGCCTGATTACCTCATGCATCTCATTAAATGTGTGTCCATTGGACATTTTCTCAGCATCTCACAGGAAGCTGTCAGTTACACTGCTGCTAACTAACAATCTTTGCTGAACAGCGAGATTAACGTCTCACTGTGACTAAATCAATTACAGTAAAGTCCACACTTCTAACAGTTTAGGAGATAATCAGCATCAGCACAGATCTACATTGAGACCATTTTTCTGAGACATTTTAAAGTATAATAGGATTTCACCAACAAGAAAGACATTATTCAAATTTAATCATTCATTTTATTCTACAGTATGAAAACTGTGATATGTGAAAGATAAAATTATTTAGAGTTGATTGACAAGGCATGTGACATTTCCAGTCTGCATCCATGCTGTTGCAAACAATAGACAGCAATCTAATACTCATTGATATGAAGTCTAAAACTAATCTAGTTTACAATCACCTGTAACATTCATTATCTGTACTTATAATATAGTATATCAACCAACATGCAACCCACTCATGCATACTGAAGTTGCTAAGGGGGTATTAATGGTGTATGTAACTGCAAACTCTGCATAACTTCAACCTCACTACGCATGCTGCCATATTGATTGGAAAGCTCTGTATCGTTTTAAAAAACACACCTTTATTTACTTTCATATTGTGTTCACAGATTTAGAAATAAGTTTATGCAATTATGAGCAAGCTTGCTTAATCTTGTAAATGTGTAAATGAAGCAGTTTCCATTTGTTTTTATTTACTCAATTGTTTTGGTCATATGACTTTCAATATCAGAAGGCAGTAATACAATGAAATATCATTTTTCTTGTCAAAGAGAGTTTGTAAAAGAGACTTGAGTCAGAAGTCTTGAATAATGTTGGAGAACGCTGATTATACACCCCAAAAAATAGCTCTTTTGCTGAACTTGATTCAATCATGGACAGTGTTTGAAATTATTTTTCTTGACTTAAACCCTCAAAACAAACACTTCCTAGTTGAATTAAGTAAACCCAACAAAATTAGACAATGTCAATGTAACTAATAAATCTTGTTTTTATTTCTATTTCAAATTTTTCAGTTTAGTAACCTATTTGAAAACAGGGAAGGCAATAACACATGTTATGTTACATAAGAACACTTGAGCAGTGAGAGACTTAAGGGGTAAAGCGATGGATTTTAAATATAGTGTGTGGTGTCGCAGTGCCACATTTTCGTGGATTTTGACAATTTTATTGCTATGCAGCAATGTGCAAGCATATAATATAGAATATACAAGCCATATACTCATCCTTGTCTGCTGGATATGCCCAGTGATTGGCTTGTCTGCAACTTAATCAATGTCCCTGACATCTTGCTGCGAACAAGATTTCCATATGTCTCATTGTACTGTAGTGCATAGCACAAAATGTCCAGGAGTGGTTTGGGACTTGCACTATATGTCAAGGCACTTGACATTTGAAGCTTAAATCCAATAAGTTGGATAGAAGTATGAATTTTCTGTACTGAGTGCAGTTTTTTTTTTTCTATGTAATCTGATGTTCCTTTAATAAATTTACATTTAATTATTTTCTTTAAAAGCTTTAAACATTATATATTTTTTCCTTTTGAAAATTACAGGAGAGCAAGCCATTCCATAATTGCTGACATCAAAGAATCACTCTGGATTAGTTCAAGAAATTGGGGACACATATTTTAGTTTGATCGATTTTTCTACATACAGTGCTGTAAAAAGCAAAAGCAATGAAGAAAATTAAATATTTCAGTCATTTATTCTGTGCATCCTTTTTATGTGTGTTTCTCTGTTCAAACTCATTAAACAACTGTGACAGTAATGCTGCTCAATTTATCAGCCACATTGTAAAACTATATTTTGCATGCACAATTTCCATGTACATTTTCTAAGCTGCAATAATTATTTTTGATTGACATTGATAAAAGTATCAAAATGTCTCTGAGGGGCAATAATTTTTCAAGAAATGTACATGCAGCCCCCATTGGACATACTGTAAGATTTTTTTTTTGATAATTCTCCCTTACTTTCTGATACTTTAGAGCACTGTTTCTCAACTAGTGGGTGGCAACCCAAAATTGTGTTGCAGGTCTTTTCTGATAGGGTTGCAGGGAAAGAACAATGCCAGGGTTATCCAATCCCTCCACTAGAAATGTTATTGGTGCGTTATACATGCTAAATGTGCTTCTCATCAACAACGAAACATTTTTGCGGTGCGATTGAAGTCTCATTTTAGCGTGAGCCTGTACAGAACCACTCGAGGCAATGATCTACTTTGCTCTAAACTTGCTGTTTCTCTGGAACAATGCCGCAGCACAGATCACAAAAATGATGCGAACCATTTGGATTCTAGTGAGAATTTTCTAGTTTTAAGCTCTGAAGGAATTCAAACCTCTTAAGCAGTAGACAGCCCCCAAAATACTAAACAGCACTAAGGAGGAAAAGATACAGCATTGTGCATTGTGCCAAAAATAAAGGTTTTTACAAATTACACATAATCATCCTTAATAAAAATTGTTCACAATTTTACAGTAGTAACAGTACAGAAGGTCGCTGGTACGATCCCCACAGCCACCACCATTGTGTCCTTGAGCAAGGCACTTAACTTCAGGTTGCGCTGGGGGGATTGTCCCTGTAAAAAGGTCTCTGTAAGTCGCTTTGGATAAAAGCGTCTGCCAAATGCATAAATGTAAATGTAACAGTAACTGTGATATTTTGACCAAACAAATAGTTTTATATTGAATCTATTAGATATAATCTATTAGACATCATTTTTATTACAACTGTGGCAGTTTAAATTCTTTATTAGTTTAGGCTACTATTTTTTATATAACAAATACAATAATTTATTATTATTATTATTATTATAAAGACTGACAACACTGACCTAACCAGGGTGATGAGGAGCCATCCATGGTCTTGCATTTGCTTATATGGCAGTGCGCTGTAAATATAAGGGCAAGTACATAAAGGGCTTTCAATTCTGGACCTCCAAGACTTATGACATCAACAACAAGTATAATGTCACTTGATACATGCCCTTATACCATGAAAAAAACTATGCGAGACAAAAGAAAATGCTACACAGGCTACATTAAATACAGGTTACATTTTTTAATATGTTGTGTTGCCACTTGATGTCCAATGTAAAATCTGGGTCCCGAAGCAAAACTAGTAGAGAACCACTGCTCTAGAGGTTTTCTACATTCAAAAGATCATCTGAATTTGATGTTCTGTTTGACTGCCATCATGCTTCTTGCTTTACCGTCATCATGCTGTTTGACACTTCAACATGGCAAATTTTGCTAACAGATTTCTTTCCCTCTGTCTCTCTTTCAGATTGCCTATAAATGTTTGGGGAGAGAACATCTGTGGGCATTAAAGTATGAATGTTGAACAAGATGACCTCTTACCATCAGCTCCAGATGTTGAGAGGTTCTAGATGGAAAGGGGCTTGGTTTGACCCCTTGTTTCTCCTGCTTTTAGCCCTGCAGTTGCTTGCTGTGGCTGGATTGGTGCGAGCCCAAACCTGTCCCTCCGTTTGTTCCTGCAGTAACCAATTTAGTAAAGTCATTTGCACACGCAGAGGGCTAAAGGATGTCCCTGATGGCATCTCCACCAATACACGGTATCTAAACCTTCAGGACAATCAAATCCAAGTCATCAAAGTAGACAGTTTCAAGCATCTACGACAGCTAGAGATACTTCAACTTAGCAGAAACCACATTCGCAGCATCGAAATTGGCGCCTTTAATGGGCTGACCAGCCTTAACACTCTGGAGCTTTTTGACAATCGCCTAACAACCATCCCAAATGGCGCCTTTGAGTATCTTTCAAAGCTGAAAGAGCTGTGGCTTAGGAATAACCCTATTGAGAGCATACCGTCTGATGCCTTCAGTCGCTTGCCCTCCCTGCGGAGGCTGGACTTGGGGGAGCTGAAGCGTCTGTCCTACATCTCGAGTGGAGCATTTCAGGGCTTAAGCAACCTTCGCTACCTGAATTTGGGCATGTGTAACCTCAAAGAGGTCCCCAACATCCAGCCCTTGATTCGCCTGGATGAGCTGGAGATGTCCGGGAATCAGCTCACCGTGATCCAACCCAGTTCTTTTAAGGGTCTCTTTCATCTTCAGAAGCTATGGATGATGCACGCCCAAGTCCAAACCATAGAGCGAAACTCCTTTGATGACCTGCAGTCTTTACGAGAACTCAACCTGGCTCACAACAACCTTACCTTTTTGCCCCACGATCTCTTCACACCTTTGCGCCACCTGCAGAGGGTGCATTTGCACCACAATCCTTGGACCTGTAACTGTGACATACTTTGGCTGAGTTGGTGGCTGAGAGAGACTGTACCAACGAACACCAGCTGTTGCGCCCGCTGTAATTCCCCGTCCAGCCTCAAAGGACGCTACATTGGTGAGCTAGACCAGAGCTACTTTCATTGCTATGCCCCTGTTATTGTCGAGCCTCCTGCTGACCTCAATTTGACTGAAGGAATGGCAGCAGAGCTCAAGTGTCGAACAAATTCAGTGACCTCAGTCAGTTGGCTAACACCAAATGGCTCCATCATAACACATGGGGCACTCAAGATGCGCATCTCTGTCCAAAATGATGGAACACTAAACTTCACCAATGTCACCATCCAGGACACAGGAACCTATACTTGTATTGTAAGCAACATGTTGGGCAATATTTCAGCCTCTGCTGTCCTCAACGTTACATCCATTGACAACAGTGGCTTCAGTTACTTCACTACGGTCACCGTAGAGACAATTGAAACCTCTAATGATGGTGAGATTCGGACGCCAGTACAGCCTTCTTTTGGTTGGGCATCCTCCTCAACCACAAGGGGAACACCGATTGCCACCGAGAGAGCAAACACCATTCCTGTGACTGACATAGACATGGATGGGGCCCTCAATGGTTTGGAGGAAGTGATGAAAACCACCAAGATCATCATTGGCTGCTTTGTGGCTATCACACTCATGGCGGCTGTCATGCTTATAATATTCTATAAGATGAGAAAGCAGCACCACCAGCAGGATCACGATGGGCCGACCCGCAGCATCGAGGTCATCAACGTAGACGAGGAGCTAACAAGGGTTCCAGCCATGGAGAGTCACCTGACTCTTCCGCCTCTGGAGCATGAGCATTACAACCACTATAACTCTTACAAAACTGCTTATAACCACATGTCCGCTCTCAGCTCTTACCATAGTTCAGTGCATGAACCTTTACTAATCCAAGCCAGCTCAAAGGATAATGTACAGGAGACACAAATATGACCATGCTTTGAGGATGATCTGAAAAGTACTAATTATGTTGGAATTGTGGACATGCTGTCATAATGAAAATTGCAGTGTGGATTAAGACATATAAGGCATTGAGAGCCAGGGTGTATGTATTATTTTATCAAGTGTCTTTACAAATCTTATTTATTTAAAGATATGTGAAGTGACTGAATCATGAAATCCCAAAAAGTTTAATATTTCATTTTCTCTTTTTTGCTTCTACATTTTCTAAACTGGGGAATGAATGGTTTTGTTTAATGTGATGATAGAATTAAGGTCAACTGCCATGCTTCTGAGTGCAATGATACAACAGTTTTTTTCTGTTTTGGCATATCACATCCCTTTGCTCCAATATGTTTTTGTTTTTTGGACACTGAATCCTAAATATGAAAACTGGCCACTGACAACAGCAGACTTAAAATTGCATGGAGCCATTAGATTTGAAAGGCTGGCTTGATGAATGCAGCAAGATGGTTTATAAATGGTTACATTTCCCCGTGAAAAATCCTGTTACTGAATAAATAAGGAAAAAAACCTTTATTGTCACAGCTTGAATTGTGCTGCAGTTTCAGCTAGTGAGAAAATAAATATTTGCAGTTCTCGTAGAGGCCGCATCTTTGCATATACATTAGTTAACGTAAATGTTTAGTGTACCAAAAAATTACAATTAATTTGCCATTTACCCATCCTCATTTTAGGTCCAAACCCATATGACTCATCTGTGGAATGCAAAAGGAGACTGACACCATTCACTTTTACAGAGGAATGGAACAAAAGATGCAATGAAAGTGAAAGGTGACTGAGGTTAACGATCTCGTAAACATCTTTTTTGATTTTGCATAGAAGGTCCTTAAGTCCTTAAGTTATTACAAGTCCAATATTTTGGCTTTTGAAATTCACCATTTTGTGTTTTTCAATACATCTTTAAATCTTTTTGCAAGATTGTCAGTGCTGAAAATCTGTGACTATAAACCTCAGAATAGTACAATCATTGGCTTATGCCACACGTGTCACATTAAGCAAAAATACTGAGATAAAATCATATTTTATCGCATGCAAAACTAAGTGGCTGAGGACATGGGAATATGATTTCTAAGGTTGTGTGCTGGGGGGCTTCAGACAAAAATGCCATGAGGAAATAAATAATGAAATATAAAGTAGCCTGTTAATGTCACTATGGAAACCAATGACCTAGTAAGAAATACACTGTCTGGACAAAATATGTCATCAGAATATAGCCCAGTACTTAAAGGAATATTATGGGTTCATTATAAGTTGAGCTCAGTCGACAGCATTTGTGGCTTAAAGTTAATTACAACAAAAAATTATTTTGACTCGTCCCTCCTTTTGAAAAGAGCAAAATGTGAGGTTACAGTGAGGCACTTACAATGGAAGTGAATGGGGCCAATTTTTGGTTTGTTTAAAGGCAGAAATGTGAAGCTTATAATTTTATAAAGGCACTTACATTAATCCTTCTGTTAAACTTGTGTACTGTATTATTTGAGCTGTAAAGTTGTTTAAATTATCATAATTTTAAATTTACGTCATCATGGCAACAAAAGTTAGAAAGTGATTTTATCAATCTAAAATCATGTTAACACGCATATTGTTTATGTCTTGTGGCTATACTTATGAAACAGTGAGTATTTTAATGTTTACAGATTGGCCCCCATTCACTTCCATTTCAGTGCCTCACTGGAAACCAGATTTTTGCTTATTTTAAAGAAAAGTAGGGAACATTTTTGTAGGAAAAAAGCAAATTTTTGTGGTATTCATAATTATGACACAAACGCTATCGACTGAGCTTAACTTGCATATTGAAATTGGAATATACTTTTAAAATGTTTATTGTTTATTAGAGAGCTTCGTTGTTTTCAATACAAGTGATTTGTTAAACTACAGGATTTTATTGTGAATGTGTGCTCTGTACAGTATGTGTGTGAGCTGTGTCTACCATGTGCCATTATTATTAACTAAAATTACTTTACCATGTGTGTGTGCCTGGGTGTCGAGGGTATGTTATATGCTGTCTGAGAACCCTCTACATAAAACCACACTGTTTTCACTGGTTTAGTATAACCCTTCCCTTGTAATCATTTTGGACAGCATGATAAGGAGATGTGATACTGGTCTCACCAGTCAAATCCTTAAATAAACCTAACAGGTTCATTTATCAAGAGCTTAAGAAAGGTACATGAAGAATATACCTCTAATTTGTCACATGCTGACTATTTTCATTTGAAAAAGATCTGTTTGCCAGCAGGAAATTCATCAGACAACATTTTGTGTGAAGATTTCTATCAATCTTCAATTTAAGCATTGATTTAAAATAATCATCCACTGAATGTGGCTGGTGTTCATCAGATCCTCTGCAGTCACGTAAACAAATGTTATTTTTTCTTGCTGACACACAACTGCTCGGCTCCGAAGAACAAATCTGAATGAATCATGCATTCCATATCCCTTTATTCTACATGCTAATTTCTTTGTTGACCCCCGCCTTTCACGTTCACCCTCATTGCTATTCATATATGGAAGATTCATTGTGATAACATGTTATGTATTACAAAGCGGTAAACTGTTGCTTCCCAGTATTTCTGTGTTTCTTTTTTATTAGTTTTTGTATCCAAGAAAAATATGCTCCTAAAAGTTTTATTGTACATACAGTAATAGATGGGATAAATTGGGACAATAGAGAAACAGCATTGAGCCATTTATAAAAAATACAAAAAGATGAAAATGTCTGTTTTCAGGCGGTCTGTACATGAATGCTAGCTTATTCCTATCTGCTTCAGTGTTCCTGAGCACTGCATCAGTTACAGAAGCTCCTATGACTAGATCATTGATCGTTGATCATGGCCTACATAGAAAATCTTTGATGTTGGACTTAACTGATTCTCTTTATTTCTCTTTACTTCTTGTGATTTGTTTGTTATTGGTAACTCATTTTAGATTTCTATGCTGAACTGGTGATTTACTATAATACTTTTAATTTGTTTGTTTTTTGGCAAGGGAATGTCTCTTTATTAACATTTCTACAAGAACCGTTATTGAAAATAACCAGAAATATTTCTGTCAAACTACACATTTGCTGATCAGTTCATATTGATATGGGAATACAGCTAACAAAGTGTGAACTATGGAAAAAAAAATACCAGAGATTGTAGTTCATACAGTACATGCTGTAAATGTAAATAAAAAAAATTTCTAAAGTGTGAGGACTTTTAAACTATATACTGTCTGAATTTTCAGTTATTTTCTGGGGTGAATGCTTCTTTAAACAAAATGTATAATTCCTGTACATTTTCATTTAAATCTCTCCCACTGTTATGAAAAAAGAACTTGTCATTTTAGATGAATTACAGCTGAATAACTCAGATCAGCCAAACCATAGAATGCATTAGGTCTCAGGGGTAGACGTTAACCTCGTCTCAGCCTTGAACTACATTTTATACCCTATATAATCGGCTCTTTCAGAGGCAGAGTAATATTTTGCATAAAAGGGAATATTTCTGACTTATGTCATAAGCATTCACTGGTTCTGTTAGATGTAAATGTGACACTAGGGGTCGCTCTTGGGAGGCCCAAAACACCTCAGATCTTTGAGAAAAGACCAATGAAAATTGGCTCGTGGAATTTGAATGCCACTCCCCCAGACATAGCTGGAATGCATAATTCAATCAGGTTTTGTGCAGTGGAGCCGAAACAAGGTCCCGGACATTTCAGCGGGTAGTAGAGCATTGTGGCAAGAGGGACACAATGTCTACGACAGTAACTGAGACGTTCCCCTTCTGTCACTCAACGTTGTGTCGATGTAGTGGCACTAGGGGTCCCTATACGGAACACCACAACTGCCGATGCAGGTGTAAGCAGGCTACTGCATGCGTAAGTACAGATGCACTCGGACTGCAGGTAGCCTCCCCCAACGCTCCAAAAAGCCTTCTGTAGTTCCCCACATCCCATGCCAGCTGCTGCCTTTTCTCTCTAAGTTTTTCTCTCAACAGAGAATTAGATTCGGCTGGGGCCTTTTAACGCTCATTAAATGCACCGGGGAAGGTGTTCTTTTCTTTTCCTATTCTTTCAGGGGGAAAGAATGGAGGAAGGACATCCAGGGCTCATGGTTCGTGAACTTGCATGGGAGAAAAGAGTGCACGACTTCCCCTCCTGGAGGGGAAAGGCTCTAATATGCAAGCGGTAGTGAAAAGTGTCACTACATCGACACAACTTCAAGTGAGTGACTGAAGGGGAACTAGTACTTACTAAGCCCTTAGTGTGAACTTTACATCCCAAATTATATGAGCTGTTGCAACCCTACCCTGGTTCAGGTTTTGCTGAACGTGTGAGAATATGTTAGCGGCTTCATAATTTATTAGTGTTTAGTGATATATTAAGGCTTTTGGTTTAGTATTTTATCAGTATAGGGAGGAAGGTCATCCAGGGCTCATGGTTCGTGAACTTGCATGGGAGAAAAGAGCGCACGACTTCATCTCCTGGAGGGGAAAGGCTCTATATGCAAGCGGTAGTGAAAGGTGTCCCCCACGAACTCGTCAGCTCGTCATGCACCTCTGGGAAAAAAGGGACCAGGGGGAGCATGGCCATCCATGAACATGAACCATCCACGAAAGCTTCCTCAACGTGATTACGGTCCAGACACGTAAGGCAGCGATCATGGCTGGCAGACGCGGAGAGGCATGTTTAAAAAGATGCGTCTTTAAAAAGACGGTCACATCAATGTGTTTGCTCTAATAGAGGAAATATAGCCTTTAGATCAGAAATACACTCTTTTAGTGCTGTCGAAGCTCCCAAGGGCATACTCTGCACTAGACGTGCAGATGGAGAGAAAGCCTCTGGAATGCGTCGTATATCCAACAGCAAACGTTTCTGTTGGGGTGAATTGGAACAGCTGTGGGATTCAGCTTGCTGACACACAACTGCTCGGCTCCGAAGAACAAATCTGAAAGAATCATGCATTCCAGCTCCCTTTTATACCCGTATGTCCGGGTGAGTTGCATGCAAATCCACTCACCAATTTTCATTGGTCTTTTCTCAAAGATCTGAGGTGTTGTGGGGCTCACAAGAGCGACTGCTAGTGTCACTACATTGACACAACTTCAAGTGAGTGACTAAAGGGGAACTAGTACTTACTAAGCCCTTAGTGTGAACTTTACGTCCCAACTTATGTGAGCTGTTGCCACCCTACCCGGATTCAGGTTTTGCTGAACGCGTGAGAATCTGTTAACGGCTTTATAATTTATTAGTGTTTAGTGATATATTAAGGCTTTTGGTTTAGTATTTTATCAGTATTTTTTCCTACAACTATTTTGTTACGATAAGTTTTGAGGAGCAACACAGATAAATGTCTTAATCATCATCAGCATGACAATCAAAGGAGCCTGAGGTAAGTCAAGCTAATAAATAAACAAAAAAAATATTTTCTGAGTCCCTTAGACGACATTGAAGAATGTTTTTTCTGAAATAGTTTTGCATGCTCTTTTACTATAATAATTCTGTAGACTTTAGTAACCATGTCCCCCCACCCCCGGAAACCATGGTTCCCGGTTTACAATACACTATTTGTATTGTATATTGTGTGATATAAATATATATTAATTTGTATTTTTATATATCTAATCACTTACGTGTTCGTATCACTTACATGTTTTTAAAGATGTCATTCTGTAAGTGTTCCTTGTGCATGAGTGCTGCGTTTACTGTCTGGGCCACACCCACGCAGAGTCAGCTCTCATGGAGTCTGACTGTCCTCACTGAGGGCATGAGTCTCAAGCCACTACTCTCATGGATCACCCTTGTTCTGAGGGACCATTCAGCCTCACGCACCCTCCAACCCACCTCTTCTGTGATACCCGAGGATTCACACAAGGAGGCACGACGGGGACGCGATGTGAATCAGGATGACTTTGAGGTGGAACTTGTGGTGGCACACACCCCAGGAGTCCCTCAATCTCTACAAAGCACATGTTTTCCGATATGCTATGATTGAGACAAGCTTCGACCTTCTGAAAGAGCAGGCGGCCTCATCTCATGCAACGGTTCTGACGCTGGGGTTAATAATGTTGATGTCATGTCTCTCGCTACATCAGGTGAGTAGTCAGTGAATGATGCTGCCGCCCCTCCCCCCACCACTGACAGGGAGATGCTCCGTGTCCTTACAAAGGTGGTTAAAGAGCTTCATCTTGAGTGGTCTCCCCCAGATGAATCTGAACACTCTTGCCTCGATGAATGGTTCCTGCAGTCCAGACATCGTCAAACGGCATCATCTCGCAAATCTGCCCCATTCTTCTCCAAAGTTCATAACAAACTGTTTTAAGTCCTCGCGCACGCCCTTCTCGGCATGCTCACACAGTGACGCCATCAAATTTAATGTGGATTGTGGGGAAGAAAACGGTTATGTCCAATTAACAATGCAATGTTTAAGGAACCACGGAGTGGTTCAATGGAGTACCACGCAATGGTGATGCTCCAGGTGTTTCAATCCAAGCTTCTCAAGCAAATGGACAAGCACGGCTTCAATCCAGAGACATTCAAAGAGCTACGCACCGCTACAGACTTAGCATTGCATGCCACGAAATCAGTGCACAGGCCGTCGGCAATTCCATGGGCAACCTGGGAGTCCTGGGTTGACATATATGGGTGACCCTCACAGAAATGAGTGATAAGGAAAAAGCAACTCTGTTGGATGCTCCAGTGTTTCCAGCCGGCCTCTTTAGCGGCTCTTTGAATAAGTTTGCTGTGCGTTACATCGCAACTCAGCAGCAGTCACAGGCTATGAAACACTTTATGCCCAAACGGTGTACATTACAGCCGGTTCGCCCTCACTTGAGCCAGCGCCCGACCAAAAGCACTATATCTGCTGCCTGACCGGCACCTACGTATCAGCACGTGTGGCAAAAGCGCTCCTGATGGGCACAACCCTTTGAAGCGGAAAGGAGAGCCCACGGTTCCCTCTGGGTCTGCTCCAAAAAAGGCTTGATTGGAGACATGAAACACTGTTTTCCATCTTCCCACTACTGTTTGTCGGGAAAGGAATATTGTTGTCCACAATATTGTTCAAAATGTTGATTCTGTGTCTTGCATTCAAATAAATGCAATAAAAAATGCAATAAGTGCAAAAAAGAATACAGAATTCATTACAAATTCACAAGATGCTCACACATTCTCAATAAAGAGCACTTTTCCTATTCAAAGCTCACATTATGCGCAACTGCTTCCCTGTAGTGAGTGTCACATCATATCATACAGTCAGCAAACCAAAACGCCCTCTGTCCCATTACAAAGATGTGTGGCGAGCCCTAACGGGTATTTCAGAATAGGTTTAAAAAACAATCTAAAATGGTTATATGATCCAGTTTGCATGCCGGCCACCCTGTTTTAATGCTGTTCTGTCTTCAACGGTTTGTCCGAAGACGTGCCAGTGTTACGCGCCGAAATACACAATTTTATCATGAAAAATGCAAATGAGATTGTGCCAAATTTTCAAGAACAAAAAGGATTTTACAGCCATTATTTTCTTGTTCCAAACTAAGATGGCAGACTTCGGCTGATCCTGGATCTGAAACATTTAAATAGGGCACTCATAAAGCGCCTATTCAAAATGAAATATATCTTATCGCATGTATGCACACACGATTGGTTTGCGTCGATAGATCTGAAGGCTACATCCTTTCAAATACAAATTTGATGACATCACTGGATGTTTTTGAGAATCAAGTTCGAGGGAACATTGTATCATTTCTAAGTCCTGCCATTCGGACTGTCTCTGGCTCCTCGCACATTCACAAAGTGCATTTATGCGGTTATCGCCCCTCAGTGGCATATCCATCTTGAACTACCTTTATGATTGACAGTTACTGGAACAATCAGAGGCTTTGTTATGCCAGCACAGAGACTTACTGCTTCAGCCATTCTACAGTGTCTGTCTCAGTTCAAATTTGGAGAAACTGTTGCGAAGGCAGCCTTCATTCCATTAGGTCTCTTACACATGAGACCTCTTCAGTGCTGAAGTGCCCCATGCCATGAAGTGCTTGGCGCCAAGGTGCATGCGCATCACTATGTCCCGCCGCTGCTCCTGCATTTTACCAGCGAGGTGTCGCACTGGGGCAAGTTGTGATACGGCGCCAGAAGCTAACGGCTGTATTTCTAGCCTTAAAGGCTTTTCAGTCAGAATAAACAAACTGTCATGTCAAACTGTTCACTCTGACAACTTGACAGTTGTGGCACATATAAAACATCAAAGTGAAATTCAGGAGACTTCCTCGTCAAACTGTATTGAGGATTTGGGAAATATTTGGTTATGCAAAAATCTGTCTGTTTGCCTTAGTGTCCAAAACCCACTGTCCCCTCTGGTACTCTAAATCCCAAGTTGTCAGGTGGAAAGTGGTGAAAGTGGATGCTTCAAACACAGTTTGGGGGGCAGTGTGCGATGGACACCGACTTTTAACACCTCGACAGGTGCGAAGAGGGTGTGGCACATCAACCGCCAAGAGCTATTGGCTGTAATTCTAGCATTAAAGGCTTTTCAGTCAGAAATAGTGAGCTGTTATGTCCTGGTTCGCTCAGACAACATGACAGTTGTGGCATATATAAAATGCCATGGCAGAATTCATTCACTGCCACTGTGGAGACTGATGTGTCGCCTCATCGAGCATCATCTCCTCACCCTGAGAGTGACATATGTCCCAGGAAGCCTGAATTACACCGCAGACCTTCTGTAATGCCAAGGGGTGATACCAGGCAAATGGTGACTTCATCCTCAAACTGTACTAAGTATTTGGGAAATATTGGGCAAGCAGAAATCAATCTATTTGCCTCAGTGGAGAATGCCCATTGTCCCCTCCTGTATTCAAAGTCCCAAGCTCCACTGGGAACAGATGCAATGGCACACAAATGGCCGGCGAAACGCAAATGCGTTTTCCCAAGGTATGCCTTATTCACATATGCAAAGTCCAAGAGGACAAGGAAACGGTTCTATTAGTTGTGCCGAAATGGCCCAACCAGCCACGGTTTCCAGAAATGATGGAGATGCTGTATAGCTCACCATGGGAAATACCACTGTGGAGGGATCTTCTCTCTAAGGTGCAAGCCACAATCTGGCATCCCCAGACCCTGCTGTGGAACCTGCATGTGTGGCCACTGAACGGGGTGCACTACATGCACCAGGACTGATGCGTTCAGTCATAAACACCATTTTACAGATCAGAGCACCATCCACGAGATGCTTCTATGCACTAAAATGGAAGGTGTTCACTGATTTGTGTCTCTTACATGGCAAGGTACATGAAATTCTTACATGAAATTCTAATATTTCTTCAAGAGCGTTTAGACACAGGACTCACCCCCTCAACGCTCAAAGTGTATATGGCAATTATATCTCCGTATCACACACATGTAGCCGGTGCCTCTATAGGAAAGCAAGATGAAGGAGCAAGAAGATAAAACCCACCTCGGCCGGCTTCAGTCCCAACTTTAGACTTAACTTTAGTCCTAAATGCTCTCACAGGGCTCCCCTTCGAGCCTTTGGACTTTGTTGAATTGCACATGCTCTCCAATAAGACCGCACTACTGCTGGCTCTGGCCTCAGTAAAACGGGTAGGTGACCTGCATGAACTATCAGTCAACAATTCGTGTCTAGAGATTGGCCCCGGACTTTCAAGAGCCACTGTCAAAACCAGGAAAGGCTATGCACCCAAGTTCCTAACCACGCCCTTCAAAGCGCAGGTAGTTCACCTTCAGGCCATCTTCCCTCCTCCATTTAATTCGGATGAGGAACAATCACTGCATTTGTTATGCCTTGTAATGGCACTACATGCATACATTGACCGTCTGATCAGCTCTTTATATGCTATGGATGACGCACAAAAGGAATGTCCATCTCCAAGCAAAGGCTTTCTCACTGGATTGTCGATGCAGTTACCCTGGCTTATGAGTCGCAGGGTAAGACTTGCCCAAGTGGTTGTTAAAGGACACTCAACTAGAGGCATGGCCTCCTCATGGTCTTGGACAAATGGTGTGTCCTTACAAGACATATGTTTTACAGCAGGATGGTTCTCTCAAAAGTCATAAAGACCATTATGTCACAAGCACTTTCATTTTAAATAAACACCCTTCCCGACTGGGTTCATAAGGAGTTAATTCATACTATATGACTATAGTTCATATATTCGTTATGAGTGCTCTCCTCCTGGCCAACACTAGGATCACTCACTGCGGCATATTCATGTCGGTCACCATCCCACAAGACTGCGGCACCATGTTTCCCCTCTGGGAAGTTATGTCATGTAGTCCGGCATGATGGCATTCTGTTCTCCATATGCATAGCTATGCAATGTCAAGTGTACTGAGTCGCAAGGGAACATCTCGGTTATGTACATAACCTCGGTTCCTTGAGATGAAGGGAATGAGACATTGCGAACACTAGCCGCACTACAAGACTCTGTAAAAGTTTCGCATAAACACATATACATTCATAGGGCAAAATACTCATGTCAATAAACGTGTCTTGAACATATTTGTGTCTGTGTGACAATGAGAGCATTGATGAGATTTGCATGTAAATTGCTGCAAGATAAGGTACAGATGCTCTCTGTAAAACAAAAAAAATGTCAGCTCTGTCAGCAGGTGTTTCGTGAAGCAGCTGCTTTAATCTGGAGACCAACATAACATAATTCAGTGGTTCTCAACCGGTGGGGCACGCCCCCCGGACACTCTCCCGGGGGGGCGTGATAGGCTACGATGGAAGGGGAAAAAAAACTGGAAAAAAAATTTTTTGGGCACATTTTTTTTATCACTAAACTACTGTCATAAAAAGTTATAGTTTTGTATATACATAACTCCTGAATAAAAATAAAAATGTGTTTGGACTGATTTAAAAAAAAAACGTTTTGAACAAATTTGATTGGTTTGTCGATAGTGAGCGCAAATGCAGGTGATAAGCATGTTTCATTAAGCGAGTCATTGAGTCGTTCATTCAAACGATTCGTTCAAACGGCCGATTCATCAAGAATGAGACAGATGTTTGCGAATGGGTCATTGAATCTTTGACTCAACCGATTCGTTCACAACACTGAATCATTCAAAACACGATTGAGTATTGCCGTGAGATGCGCTATGGCTATGCTGTGATCTTTGTTTGGATTCATCGGATCTATTTTCGCTGCTAAAATAGACCAAAACAGTCATTATTCCGTCTAAAATGTAAGTGACTTAATATTATTAACTTGTTTGTTGAACTGTCATATGAAATCAGTGTCACATTTTCAATCGTGAGGTGATGGTAAATTAAGTGATGGTCAATTGTCAGCTCTCTTGGTCGTCAGGTCGTGTGATGTATGTTGCTGAACTGTATTCAGATGTTATAAATATAAAAACACCACATTTTGAAATTTAACTGCAGTATGTCAATTTAGTTTATTTGTGTGTGATGTGCTCATATCCATCCATCCATCCATCCGGTTGACGATGGATGGATGGATGGTGCTCATATCCCAGATAGCAATAAGTCGGCGGTCCGCTGGCGGTGCGCCGGCGGCAGTAGAAGCGGCAGAATGGCGATATCGCAAACACATTTGACGGCGGTCCGCCGGCGGCAGCCGCTTTTTAAAAGCAGCCGCCTTCCTACCGCCTTCGATACACGGACGAAGGCGGTAGGCCAGCCGCCGCTCCGCCGCCGTTATATCGAAGGCGGACCGTCGGAGGCAAACGCATATATACAATGCCGCCGCTTATTGTATATATATATATATATATATATATATATATATATATATATATATATATATATATATATATATATATATATATATTTATTTATATAGCATGCAGTTTATCAAGAATAATGATTGATCAAACCAGACAAATTTCCATTTGGCGTTTTAATTCCACATTTCAAAGTACAGTAACTGTCATTGAAACAAGATGTCAGATCACTGAAATATAAATAACAGAAAAATACAAACATTATATATACACACACACACAAAAGAACATGCAGGTTTCCAATTTCTTTTTTTTAAAAAACACTATTGTAACACTTACAATAATTGTTAATAATATAAAGAGGTCAGCTCTGGGATGAAAAGAATTACCAGTAAACACAAGCAATGAGGGTATTTGGTACCAAAGAAAGTGCAGGATACCAAATAAATTGAGGTATAACATCATATTTACAAGTCATTTCTAACAATAGGTTAAGTGGTAATAATTTAGAGTAAAGCTCTGGAGTAGAATATACCATTATAACTGCAATGCTGACCTGTGGCACAAGGATTTACAAGCTATATTTAAAAATAGAATAGTTAAGCACAGTAACAATGAAATAAGCAGCAAATTGTATATGAAATAATTGAGATCTTTGGTATCAAGGAATGTGCAGGATAACAGGTATAATATACATTTTGACATTCAACTTACACATGACAACAAGTGGGAATAAATATAATTAACAGCAGAAAATCTGGCTGTAGAGAACACAGCCAATCAGAATGTCTGGAGAGGTTGGGGACTGTGTGGCGTAGTGGGCTAAGAATCACCGGTTTTCCCGACCTCCAGAATGAGGCAGTGCAAATTAGCATATCTTCAGTGATTCCTCGTATGCCTGTATAAAAGGACAAACCATCCCATATTCATCCAAGGAGCTGCCCTCAAAGCAGGGTCACGAGAAAAAAAAAAAAAAAGAGCAATTTCCACAGTGAACAGTGTGGATTGGGTGAGTGTAGTCTGACACTTTTAGCAGGCTTTTTAGGGGTCTTGATGTTACTGACTGCAGGATAAAGAAAGGGTTCCAGTTGTCAGTGATGCTGGGGTGTCAGTAGTCAGCCTAGGTTTAAGGGGTCGGCTGTGGGTCCCTCTCAGCTGTGCGGCGCCTTTTTCCACCTTCATGTTCAGATGCTCCTTTCAGGTAACGTTAACCTGGATCGCCTCATCAGTGGCATCCTGTGTTGCCGGGTTCTTCCGGATAGCTCCTGTAGAAAATAAAGATCTCTCATTCCATTTGAATGGCATAAGGTCATACACATCTACTTAAATGTAAAAAAAATATCCAACTTACTTTGAACAATGGTCTTCAGGAACATGTCTCTAAAACATGCTTTATCCACCTACACTGGTCCAGGTTGTATTGATGGAAAGGTGATTAGAGAAGATACTCTGAAGCATTCGCCACACGGTTGTCTTTAGGTCCCTCCCACATTTGATTGCCAAAAACCGAAACTGAAAATACAAAAAAAAACATGTTACAAATTACATTTCTCTGAAGCTTCTCATAAATTTAAAATGTGACAGGCTGTGGATTCAGACTGTAGAATATGCAGTGTACAATCTTAATTTTACTTTTTAGATTACCCTATACCGTTATAAACGAAATCGGCACACTTACAAATCGTTGCTGGAGCTTTTTATCCTGCCTCAAACTGTTGTCAAGCAACGCCAAATCTTCCTGGGTGTCTAGGGGGGAGTAACAGATCCCCTGGCAGGGATAACTCTCCAACAGACACATTGGCACTGAAACGTTGCAGCATAGCATTTTGTCGTCCATGCTACGCACAACATCGCCAAATTCCAAGACGTCGCAGCATTAGGGTTTGATCTGCACCTACAGGGGTTCCCAGAATAAAAGAATCAAGTAGTCAGTCCTGGACCTTCAACTACTAAACTATGACATTTATATCTAGTCTACTACATGTACAGGTGGCTCCAGTGGGAATTAAATCAACAACCACAGGTGTTGTTTGCAAGTTGTACCTGATTGCCCAGTGCGAGCAAATGTCTTCAACATTGTCCCAACTTGCTTCACCTGCTCTTGAAGCGAGCCGCTGTCATCTGGGAAGTAACAATATATTGATTAGCAATACACTAAATATAATAGTAATATAATATAACCACAATTATCATACCAGTAACTTTCCCTGTAATTTCTATCCACAGTATGTTATGCATGGCATACAAGTTCATAATGAAGAACCCTTATGATAACATCAATTTCATTTTTTGTCTTTGAAGCAGAATATTTGTTTGTAAAAGGGGAGGAAAAAGAAAATAATGAAATATTGGTATACAGATTTTGGTTGATATATCATACTGTACAGTGAAATGTGCTATTGTTATATCCCTACTCACCTGAAGGACGGATAGATCAGGCAAATCTCCAGTCAGGCCTTTGTAGAGTGTGTGCTCCTTTTGAATAAAACTTTCATTAGTGGGAAGTTGCATATCCACATGTATTTTAATTCAAACATGCAACATATTGTAATAAATCTACAATATTCAGCCTTTACCTTACACCCTCGGTTGTTGCTCTACACTTTTATTATATTAAATACTTATTTATATAGCTTGCTCACTGTATAATCATGATAGCCTAATACTTATAACACAAGATTGCATCTTAAACGAATGACTGAGTTGAAAACTTGAATAAGAACGCATTTTACACAGAGGGGACCAGCTAGGGAAACTTACCTGCCTACAATAACTGTTTTCATTTGATTTGAGTTACATTAAACATGAATAACCTTAGCCGAGTGCCCAGGAACATCGGGCTATTAAAGTAACAAGCCTATAACTGCGGTCTTATTAATTCTAGCTTCACCATACACTCAAACTGTGAGGTTTATCTGCTTTTACTTACATTGCTCTGTACATAATATACTTTTTTGTTCTTTATATACAGATTGTATTAGATTTGCACTACGTGTGTGTATGTGGGTATGTATGAAGGTGAGTGTATGTACGTATATGTATAATTATTTATTTTGTGTTCTTTTTTGTTTTTAATTACCTATGTCTTGCTGCTGTTTTTTGGTATTGTTTGTATTGTTGTTGACTGGTAGCTCCTGTCACCTAGACAAATTCCTTGTATGTGTAAGCATACTTGGCAATAAAGCTGATTCTGATTCTGATTTTCTCATGGACCTGTAACACAATGCCCTGACAGTGACTTCACCGGTGTCCTGATCTTTATTAGAAACTGAGAGGAGACCAAGTTAATATAATTGATATCACAATTATCACAAAAATGAACAAACAGTCTGCTTTAAAACTAAGAAAAAACAAGCTTCTATACTAACGTTACATTAAAAATGAACACGTGGCGAACTAGCTTAGCCGCTATCTGCCGGCACACCACATTAGATTAAAATACTTACCCTTGTAGTTGTGCAGATAACTCGATATGTAGAGTTTAAAGCCCTTTTCCCTCTTGCTTGTCGGAGCAGGGGACCAGGCATCAACAATGCGATGAACATCGCTGACGCATATTTTCGGAAGATTCTGGAGACATCGAGTAAAAACAGACATTTTGGGCGACGCGCAAGTAAACCGGAAACAGATATGGCGACAGCGGAACTTCACAGTTCAGTCTTTGTAATGTGTTTTAGCAATACATTTTTAACATTTATAATGCGTTTAGATTTTTTTATTGCCTTTACAGGGACTTTAACACTTTCTTAAACATTTGTACAGGTCATAATTGCAAAACCTGTAAAAGGTAAAATAACAAAAAAAATCGAGGTTGGAAAAAATGTAGACATAAACGAAATTTCTGCGCAACTGTGAAACCAGAGGATAATTTCGATTTTTCATTGAGTTTATCCTTCACGTCAAAACAGGGCTTTTCATGTTTATGACAGATATCACCATGGTTGCAAATTAATAAAAAATAATTAAAGTATACCCGATATTTTGGCCATGTTGCAGATGTCTTTCACTGTTCACTGATACAGGCATTGGTGAAAAGTCTAACTTCATCAATTTATTCTGCTAAATTGTTCATACCCTGTATTAAATATCTATTTTAAAACCTAATCAGAATCAGAAAGATATTTATTGCCAAGTAAGTTTTACAAAAAGGAATTATTTTTGGTTTATTGCATGTCTCAATGTGCATCAATCAAAGAAATGTAAACAATTTTCACCTGTGCATAAATAATTCAATATATTTTACATATATTACTGTATAATCGCTTCAGAGTTTCAAAGTAATTTAAATGTCATTTCCTAAACCTTACCTTATCATGGAATCAAGAGTCAAGAATCTGTTATAAACCCTAATGGCTTTGGAGCAAAAAATAATAATAGCCAACATGGCTGGTCGATTTTGAGAGTCTAAGCTGTCCTTGTAGGCTATTTCAAAGTGGCTTGCCGCCGGCCGGCCGCGGTCGATTGCCGCGAGGCAACCGCCAGAGAAAATGAAGTGGGAAGCCCGCCGTCTGACCGCCGGCGGCATCTCGCAAGAAATGGGAGTGACGAATTCGGTGGCAAACGCTTCATCCCCGCCAGTGGGACGCACCTATAGCCGACAGCTTGGGGACAGTGGCAAAAAGAAGCCGTGCGGACATTTTTTGCTATCTGGGATAGACTTTAGAAAACGGCGCTCATTTGTTGGATTTCAACCTGTCTTTGCAAGGCCGCGAAACTCATATTTTGCTCCTTGCAGACAAAGTGCACGCCTTCACACAAAAACTAGACCTCTGGCATGGCCGCATCAGTCGAGGGAACTGCGCCATGTTCCCCAGCCTTGCAGACTTTATCACTGATGCAGGCACGTCACACGATTTCTCCTCCCTATTTCAATCTGCGTCTGAGCACCTGTCAGCAATGAGAAAACAATTTGCGACGTACTTTAAAGAGGATTATCGCTCTTTTGCGTGGGTTCGAGATCCGTTTGTGTGCACAGCAAACGAGCTATCAATTGATATACAGGAACAGCTTATTGAGCTGAAGAGTGACAGTAGACTGAATGAACTCTTTAGCTCCTGCGCTCTTTCGTCATTCTGGGCAGCATTGATGCAGGAATACCCTGAACTCTGTGACGTCGCCTTGAAGATTCTCCTTCCTTTCGCGTCGACATATTTGTGTGAGGCAGGATTCTCAAAAATGACTGCACTCAAAACGAAATACCGCAATCGTGCACAAATCGAGGATGATTTGAGGCTATGTCTTTCAAACATTGAGCCAAGAATTGAGGATCTTTGCAAGGCAAAGCAGGCTCAGGTCTCACATTAACATCACCTACCAGCAAGCTTCTGTAAAAAATGCAGATGATGCCTACTATTAGGCCTAGTAATAATCAATAATAAAGCATAAATTAATATCAGAGGTCTGGTGCCAATTCCCAATTATAGCAATAGCCTAGTAATGATAATAGGCCTACTGATGATGATAATAATAATAATAATAACAACAATTAAGCATGTAACCTCATATAATTATATAGCAATAGCCTAGTAATGACGATAGGCCTACTACTACTCATAATAATAATAATAATGCCTGCAAGCTCACATTAGAAGTCTGGTTCTACTGCCAATTATAATAATAATAATAATAATAACAACTATAAAGCATGGGGCGGGGCAGGGGGCACTGGGGCCCCAACTGCAATGAACCAGCTTTGGGGGGGCCCAGCTTGCAAAAGGTTGAGAACCCCTGACATAATTAATAAATCTAATGCCATTCGGGATGTATTCTGTAATCGGAGCAATTTATTTCTTGTTTTTCACTTTCCTGAGAATGTATACTTATTCCAGCTATTTGTTTTAAACTAGTTTCATCATCGAGACATAAGAGATTTACAACAGACAATTCTGTACCGCATTCAAACAGGTTTCATGATCCCCACCGCATATCTCACTGGCTCACAAGCACATTTAAAATAGTCTCTTGTTCGGTTGAGACCAGTCCACAAATAACCGCACCTGCTCTGCGCTCATGCTGCTATGATTAAACCTTGTTGATAATTGACCTGTGTAGTGCTGTTTTATTTCACTTTTTAAGTGAGCAAAATGTGCTCCAAATCAGACAGATGACAGGGGAAGGCTCATTAATATTCACGAGTAAAGCGCCAACTGATTGTTCAGTGAAAAGTTGCGATCCCTTGCCATCCTACCTTTCTGAAATGAGCTCGGTCCACTTGAAATTAAGCGAGTTTGACATGTGTTGTTATGCAGTGACGTCACTGTAAGTGCGCGTGCATGTGTATGTGTGCGTGTGGTGAGGTATCTTTCGCACTGTACAAAATGCACAGCTGACTGGTTCTGGCAAGCGTTATGTTGCATCAAGAATATTAAAGCATCGCTGCAAAGTGCATATAGAGGAAACACTGAAATACCAAAGTTCGACTGTGGTTACTGTTATAAAACCATAGTTACGTTTTTGCAAGTTAACACAAAACTATTTTTAGACAAATATATTTTTTCTTATAATGGGCTCCTTAGTGAGCAGCACTGGATAAGACAGTTTGATCTTGGTTTAGCCAAGTACTTGACCTGGTTATCCTTACTATTACATTCTTTGATTACATTGTGTTTACTTGTTCATTAGATGTCAAGACATCATTTTAACCAGGTTATTTTATTTGTATGGCTTGAGCATGTAATGATGAAATGAGAGTTCTGTCATCATTTACTTATACGACTTTCTGTCTTCCATGAATCACAAAAGGCAGAATGTTAGAATTCAGTTCCAGTACATTTCTTTCATACAATGAAAGTGAATGTGGACTGAGGCTGTCAGTCTCAAACATTCTGCCTAACATTTCCTTTTGTGTTACATGAAAGGAAGTAAGTCAAAAATATGGGCTTGAAATTAAATGTGGATAAAAGAAATGACATAAATCAAATTTTTGGGGATAAACCATTTCTTTAACCATTTTTGAGAATAACCACATCCACATTTAGTAAATTGTTCAAAGCAGTTTGTAAAGTTTTACTATAATCTCTTTCCCTTTTCAGTTTTTCACAAACAAAATTCTGATGACCCAGAGGATGGAGTGGTGGTACAAGAGATCCATTGCCCCTTATCAGACTAGAATCGTGCTATTCTGCATGGATTAATGAATCCCTTGAAATCACAGTTGAAAGGCCTGGAGCTCCAGACAATATTATACTGTGATATTATGCAGACTGTGTTTTACTAAATTTGTTTTGAGATCTAGATTCAAACAAACACAATTCACAAGTACACAAGCAGTTAAATTGTGTTAGTCTATATCAGACTCTTTACATACGCTAGTCTCTGACTAACATTTCGTCAAATAAATGTTAATGCCTGATATTGCACTCAATACCAATGCATTGTAAACCCAAATAAGTTAGCAGAAATTTTGACAGAAAATTTGAGGTAATCAGTTACTCCACTCTTCGCCATAATGGTAAGTAACCCCCAAAATTCCAACATAACAGAAACTTTTCTAAATGGCAACATAACAAAACATTAAAAACTAACAAGTTTCCCCCTTTTAAAAAACACATAAAATAACACTTAATATGAACATTTACTTTCCCTATTGAGTCCCATGCAAAGCATGCTGAGATCAAGAAATCCCCTGCCCAATTTTAGTTTAACAAACAAAAAAAATTCAGTTCCTTAAACTCGAAACAATTAAACAGTTCAGTGTCAATTTCGTGAACTCAAAAGAAAGAGAAAGTTCTAAAAACTCATCAAGATTCATTTATTTGAATTAATTTGAATAATTAAATTTTCCACTACTCAATACAATTAATTACATTGAGGATTGGGGTTTGTAGAATGCATACTTGGAAAGGTCTATTACTGATGATTGAGGTTAATACCTTTCAAATGATATATGATTAGTCTCGATTAATTAAATTGTACTAGGCAGTGAAATATAAGTACAGGAACACTGAATAAATGAAAAGAAACAAGGCTCGAATGTACTGGTGTCCTCGTGAACATTAAATTTTTAATGGTGTAACGCATTAAAAAGCAATATGTGTATTATTTTATGTATATTGTATTATGTTGTCTGTATGTTGTGTACAATGTTTCTATTATAAATAAATATATCACTAAACACTGAATAATTATGCAGCCGCTAACAGATTCTCGCACTTTTACAAGCAAATCCTGTACCAGAGCAGAGATTATTTAGCAGAGACGGGCCACTTCTATTAAAATAAATGAAGCTCTGAACGCCCACCTACAGTTAAAAGAGCCAGTCACCTTTTAGATACAGACATCTGTCAATTAATGCTAGAAAGCGTATTAACTATACTATGTGGGAAAATTTATTTTTAGCGTAATATGAGGTAAAGAATCACAATCTTCTGTGGAAGGGACAGGACTAAAAAATGATCGACCGATCATTTGATTCGGTCCGAATGTAATGATAGGATGTCCTTCCTGTCTGCCAATCTATATGCATACTGCCACACAACTTGTTCACGCAGACAATCACGCGGGTTCCTTGACGCTGTGCAGAGCCAGCATGAGAATTATGATCGTTATTATTGTAATATCTAACCTGTGAATGGGACATGATGTAATCTGAAAACGTTGCGATCGATTCCACCAACATGTCTCTCCTCCTGGCACTCTGTGTGTGTGTTCATGTGTGATAGAGGAGGTGTACTTCGGAGACATTGGCTCTATGCTTTCAAAGCTAGCTTGCTAAATGCTAGCCTCTCTGGATTACACACCCTAGCTTTAAAAGTGAAGTGGAATGCATTCAAAGACTTTGACCAGAGCCCTTTCAAGGTTAATTCTACTTCCAGGTCAAAAAACTGTCCCTCAAAATCTCGAAAGCCAATGAGAACTCCTCTTTGTTAGTCCCGCCCATATGAGAGTATTGTGCCAGAACTGCGAATGAAAACTGCAGGAGGGTAAATGAAAACTCCGGGAGTGTAAATGAAAACTTTGGAATAGTGACTTAAAATTTGCACATTCATAAGTCCTGATAAGTGAACACAATCAGATAATTTCATTAAGTGGGCAGTTTATTTGAAAACCAGGGGCGGAGCCAGGAGTTTTTCTCAGGGGTGGCCAGGCAGGGGCCCGCGATCAGTCTGTGGTGACAGAAATTTTCAGGCAGTACATGTTAAGTCTTGTACTCAAAAACGGCAATTGCGAGTGGGGTGGACAATGGGGTCCTAGCTCCGCCACTGTTGAAGACTAAGTGTACATTTTGCTTTCAAATGTATTTTTTTTTTTCAGATTCAGTTTGCTTTTATTAATTCTCAGTTTATATTTGTATTAGTTTCTTGAAAAGTTACGTTCAAAACAATTGGCACAAATGTAATCCCATACAAGCCACAGGTTCACTTTGAACACTTCATTTCACTGACTTCAAACTGAGAGACGTATGACCTCTAGACATCCAGAGGCACATTTTGGTTTAAGATGGACTTGATTTTACAACACCTTCTGTTGAGTTATGATTCACTTGACATCTAATCCATAGGGCTTAGACTGAGGTCTTCGCAGCACTAGAAACTTGTGAATTGAATTTATAGGTGCCCTGCATTGTCTCATTCTGCAGGTGATTAATTGTGCAGGGCACCCTGACAGACAGAAGTACATCAGTTAATTAATTTTGCTTGGACAATGCCATTAGCCACACATGGAAGTGGGCGGAGGTGCGGAGGAACCGAATATAGGTGCAGTCTGACTGTCTGCCTGTCCCAGCCCACAGAATCGTCTTTAATAATTAATCTCTTCAGAGATTCACACAAGCTGTCAGCAGCCCTCGTCACATTTACAGGTATAGCAGAATCTACCATCACTGCAATTACTGTGATATGGAGGGGACCATTTACATCAACATTTCATTTAAGAGATGACTGGTTCCTTGACAAAAAACAAAAAAACCAGTGCAGACTTTGGCATCTTTATCTTTCAAATAGTGCTGAGTTATCTGCAGTTATGATCTATTCTGTTGGATTGGCAGAGGAGAGCTTCCTGAAATACAGGAAGTCCACTCTCTCTTCTCTAGGCTCAAGTGTTTAGTTGTCATATTAATTAATCTTCACGCCCTCCTCTTAGGATGCTGGATCCCACGTCCACATGCGTGTACATTGTATTTTGGCTTTGCTGAAAAAACAACTGAATACTGTTCACAAGACTCTATACTGTCATTTAAAGGGTTAAACTTGTGCCGCACCGAATCACGTGACTCAACACATGCCGTCAATTTCCTTGAAGCGCTCCTACGGCGCAGCCATTCTGCCTCTGGGAAGAAATCTGGGAAGAAGTTTTTTCATTGAAACCTGATTGGTTGTAAAGAGGAGAGTCTCTGGATTCGTTTGATAAGCCGCTTTAAAAAATCTGTTCATTTTTCACGCTGATAATATGAGCCTACATATGTGGACACTGGCACTGCATTTCCTCAAAAGTAGAAACAAATATGTTTATTTTGAATAACTTCCTACTCAAAAAAACATCTGTGGGTCATTTTGCTTAATTTTAATATAATTTTTTTTTATTTTGTTATCATTGTACAATATGATTCTATTAATTATCATTAGTAAATGCATTCCTATATATGTACTGTGCATTTTCACATTGAGAATAAATGGACTCATCCAAAAGCTGAAAAAGTTTGCTTTCAGAGGCTTTATATGGAGTTAGAATGAAAAGAAGGTGTATTTCAAACTGTTCTGAGAAAAGTAAAGACCGACAGCACACTGGTGGTTAAGTCATACACTAAATAGGGAGCAAGAGAGCATGGGAGCATCCTATAGCTTTCTATGCAGCTATATACATTAAATGCTAAAATCTGGTCAAAAGTTCAGTTTCAGGCTGCAGATGATGTTTGGGGTCAACATGTTTGGCAGACATGGGACAATGTTAATCAGTACATACATTCAGAATTTAAAATGTATAATTTTATTTTAACATGGTTGGCAGTGATTGGATGAATATTACTATAATACTATAATTATTTATTCAGCTTTACAGAAAATCAGCTGTAATGTCTGTAACATCTCAAAAACATGAATAACATAATGTGTATTCATGTTAATGTGTACTGATTCATAAAGTAAAAGAATAACTGTGAGTTCCTTGAAATTTGTTGGCTTAAAAATCTATCAAATTAATATTTTAAGTATTACTAACTCAAACTATCGAGTACAAACTGAGGTTTGGGGGAATACACATTAGCCCAAGTGCTTGAATAATGTAAGAATGTTTGTTTGGTCAAAAGGAATATATTTGGGACATTTAATTAGTTGTTATTAAGAATTCATGGAGATTTGAGCTCTTTTAGTATTATTGATGTTGTTTTACTGTAATTAGTGGTTTTGGGTAAATTCGCCATTAGGATGATAAGTGTTTCCTTTGGTGAAGTTGGATCCTGTTCAAACCATGTCATTTGTCCTTGTGCATGTGAATGTGCATAGCGAATGTGAATCAGTTGTTTGATAACTGACCTCCATCATTATTTTCTTTTTAGCCAAGTAAATTTGTTAGAAAAAATTATATTAAAGTTAAGTTGGAACAACGCTCTGTTAGTTGTTAGATCGTATTCGTGTGACATGGTTTTAAGTAAATAAAGTTGAATGAACTGATACATTTGTGTATATCTAACAAAGGTTTTCTAGTTATGCCTAATTATTTGTAGTAAAATGACCATAAATGTAGACCATAAACACAGCATAGTTCTAGCGGGGAAGACTAGCATCTGTACATCATCGCATAATTAGCTGGGTAATTCCCAGCCAATCACATGTAAGCCGTTGCCTTATAAGTCTACTCACAATCTATCACATTGCTATTTCAGTGTGCTAACACGGCAACCTCCACCACCCCACCACCACATGTTGAGTCCCGTCCTGCACGGGGGTAGGCTCCTCGCCCCTGTCTCCTATCTCCGGCAGGATATGACGGTTCTGAGTACAACTTCTTCAGACTGCCAGACTGTTTTATATTCATCAAATAAATGTCATCTTAAATCTCACTCAAGTCTACAAGTCTTCCTGATAGAAGATGAATGTATTTAAAAAGTGTGATGCAAAAATACAACATACTGTATATATTTTAAGTAAATCCAACAAACAAACAAAATTTGCCTGTTCGCTGTTATAGGGTGAAAATTAGAAATATTTTTTTTTGCTGTTGTTGTTATTATTTTCTCATTAATTGAAATAGTCAGTGTTACACTATTAACTTAACATTTTCAGTAGCATGACAGTAGCTCAGCTATTTTCAATACAGTGTAGCTTTTCAAGTAACAAGCAACATTTTCCAGCAAGGTCACATTGTATTGTGAGGGAGTACTCAAATAATGAATTGAATCAGTTCTTTAGGAAAGTTAATGTAAATAAACCGGTTAAAATAACCTCTTATTTAGTGATCTTAATAAGTTCTTTCAGAATGGTTCATGCAAATGAACAAGTAAACTAAATGAACTTTTGGTTTATTTATTTTGTGTATATTTTAAGTATACTTTTATGTTAAATGTAATGTTTAATTGTGTAACCCTTAGGACATTATCCATGGTATTACTATAGTAATATTGAAGTAACGATTACTGTAGTGACTATGGTTTCTCTAGTAAAAGCATGGTAAAACCAAGTAGCTTCCTCAACACTGATAATGGTTAATGGTTAATAAACCAGTGTGCTTATTTATTTCCTGATATTTCCTTCTTTTTTTAAAACTCCATGTTGATAAGTTTGGTGTAGGTGACAGCGCATTCAGTGTGTAGTAAAAGCTGTCTCAGTGTCACAGACCCAACCCAACTCGCAATGCTACAGCTGTATAAATTCCAAGGACTGTTTTCCACCTCTTTGATTATGGAACTGACATGGCAATTTGCACATTATTTGATGTGAATAATGTGTTTAGGTCCCTTGCTGAGCAGCATCTTATTGAGTGCTTGGCTCTTTGAGGCCAGGGTCACCCTGGAACATCCACAGAGATTGCTCCTCGACCCAGGGGGCAGGCATTTTGGGCAAATGATGTTCCCTGCTCTCTGAAGTCACAACATCCTTCTTCAAACAGAGGCTGTGATTATAATGCTTATCTTTAGTCTCTTCATCTTTAGCAGAGAGTAATTAACAGCTAGCACGATGAGTCTGTCTGGTGCTAAACTGTAATTACAAGTCCCATTACTCCAAGGGGGCTTTCAAAGCAATTAGCATTTCTCATACAGCGGTCTGAAAAGTAAGATGAGAGCATTTCATTCAATTTGATGGCGTTACATTCTCAAGATTTACGCAAAATATTTCAACACCAAGAATTTTAGGGGGGATTTACTTGCTGTTTACCAGCTTTGATCCAGACTGAATTAAGTGCCACTTAATTATAATTATACTCTTCTCATTGATATATTGCATCATATCTTTAGACTATTATACTGTAAGTTTTTTACTTTTAAGGACCCATTTAGTCAGAGAGGATGCATAAAATATATGGTAGAAGAGCTAAAAGACTTTCTTATGTAGTGTCATTGAGTTTTTCAAAGCTCAGTATTCTTGAAGCCACTGGCAATGGCTAGAATCCTGAAGGGATATGCGCTTTAGTTTGAAATAGATAAAATAATTGTTAAAAATTTGGGGAAATGCATAAAAACCACCTAAGTCATCTAGTAATTACTTTCAACTGCACTGATTTATACTAGCTGTGAATTTTTGTAACTGAACTTTCTGTTTCAATTGGAAATATGGGTAACACTTTACATTAATGGTCCCTTTGTTAAGGGTTCATTAATGACTACTAAATAATTTACAAATGCATTATAAATCATTGATATGTTGTTATAACAACATGCATCAAAGGGTGACTATCATAAAGTGGACACATAGGAAGAATTTATTAAGTAGCCAACATTAGAAGCCTGTGCACATAACATTCTGTATGGTTTAATGGTCATCAGTCTTTATTTATTTTTATTTATTATTTATTTATTTATATTTTCTCCCCTTTTCTCCCCAATTTGGCATGCCCAATTCCCAATGTGCTCTAAGTCATCATGGTGGCGTAGCGACTTGCCTCTATTGGGGTGGCAGAGGACGAATCTCAGATGCCTCCGTGTCTGAAACCGTCGATACGCACATTTTAACAAGTGGCTTTCTGAATGCGTTACCGTGGAGACCTAGCGCATGTGGAGGCTTCACACTATTCTCCGTGGCATCCACTCACTATGTGCCCCACCTAGAGCAAGAACCACATTATAGCGACCACTAGGAGGTTAACCCAATGTGACTACCCACCCTAGCAACCGGGCCAGTTAGTTGCTTAGGAAGCCTGACTAGAGTCACTCAGCACGCTCTGGATTCGAACTCACGATTCCAGGGGTGGTCATCAATGTCTTTACTTGCTGAGTTAACGAGGCCCCCCATCATCAGTCTTTATTATATGATATATTCTGTAAATAATAATGAATACCTGTTTTGCAGAGGACTTAAAGTGACCAGGATTAGGTAAATTGGGACATCACTCAGAGTAGGACTATTCTTTTTACATCGATGTGACAAGGATAGTGACAACACAAGAAGGTCAACTGTGAGACATAAATTAACATAAACACAAAGTAAACTGTAGCAAAATGGCAAAATCCTTCCTTTAATCTCACTATAATATTATATTTTTACAGCATTATTACATAAATCACGAATCAGGCCATTTATGTGAATAATATAAGTACGAAGAAGTTCTTACTTTGAGCATTTATTATATGTATTATAAGTAATGCATACTATTTGACAAGTATCGCATGGAAGCCATCCTTTTATTCGTGTTGTTATAAATGCATCTGAATGACTTTTAATGCATTTGCAAATGAATTATTAGTCTTAGATTAACCCATTTATAAACCCTTAACGAAGGGAACATTAATACGTTTTACTGAATTTTTTTTAATATTATTGTTATTTTTGCTTCAAAAAAATTTTTTGTAGGACCAGAGACAAAAAATCTTCATTCATATTTACAAAATTACCTACATTTATTCTCATTCACAAATTTTATGATATCAGTATTGTGTAACTGTGCATGGCCTGATGCACTCTCGTACCAGCCAGACCAAGAGTAAGACAGTATTGACTTCACCTCATTAAAGGATGATAGGATTCTCTTTCTCTGTTTATTTAGCTGTTGTATTATTTACCTAATTTGTATTCTACATGAGCCTGTGTCATTGCTTAAGTCATCATTTCACTCCTCTAATTGCACCTAAGTGCGATCACTTTTGAACACAGATGGCAAACATCAGCATACAGCCGAGGTTCAGTCTGAATATGCGACTCGCTTCACGGTTGAAAGAGAAATCACATGGGATGGACTGATGAGCATATCTCTGTGCCGTCTTTAGCTTGACACTTTAAGATGGTGAATTGAGAAGAAAAAAAAAGAGAATATTCTACAATTCTGAATATGCAAAGAGTGGCTGCACTGCTGGAACTCTCCTTTGAATATATGACATATATTGAGGTGTCTTTCAGCATTCTTGATGATGTGTTGCCTCCGGAAATTGGCATTCTTTGTGAGTGTTTTTTTGTTCCAGGCTTACTACAGAGAAAACGGTGGGAGTTTGCCATCTGTGTAGATAGAAACACCTGCTGTGCTCTTCAGATTACAGAGGAACTTCTCCATTGCATTCATTTGTAAATGTCAGGTATTAATGTAATGTAATTTAAACTTTCATTTCTGCCTCTGATTGCCTCGTCCTTTTTGTTAGGAGAATCACAATGCAAACTTATCTAAGCTACAAATACATGGGTTGTGGCAGGAAAACTTCATTCAATAAAAGTATGCACTGCCAGTGGCGTCTCAACATTAGGCGCAGGTAGGGCTGATCCCCTCCAGATCTGGCGTTATTGTGCAAAATGTGTGGCATAATTATACATTTACTTTAAGAAATAATATATTTTCTGCATCTTAAACTTTTATGTCCATTATACAAGCCAACAGTAGATATTCGCTCTGCTTGTGGCTAGCCTGTTGTCCTCAGTGTAAAGGGAGAGTTGGAGAAAATTATGTGCATGTGCAACGAGCATTCATTTAGCCTGCAGGGGCATGTTTGCCTTTGACCCTTAGCCAATCAAAAGCTTTGATCATATGCATGTCAAGCCTACATGGTCCTCGGAAGTTACCGCTCTTGAGTGCAGACCTGCGTAGTGAACTAATTGGTGAGTTTTAAAAGCTAATTTTATTCTAATGTGTTGCTGGTTGGATTAGTTAAACCACACCACTGATCATTTCAGTGAAGTGTATGCCATTGCTTTGGGTGTTGTTGATGCATTGATTTGTATTAGATTACAATAACCGCAAAACATTGAGTCTTTTGTTTTGATAAGTTTAGTACTGCTGTTCATGTGAGTTAGTGAGATAACTTGCACATTGTTTACATTTTATGCTTGGGCTACATTCAGAGGTACGTTCATTCATCCAATATAATACCATTTAGACTACAGTGGAGAGGCCTACAGTGATACTTGTTCTGTGATATGTTCTATTTTTGTGTATTATTTGCAATTCATCTGCCTTTGGAAGTTCAAACAAAGAGGTTTTACTTTTGCAGTGAAGAAAACAGCATCTCCTCGACATGGTGACAACACTAGGCCAACTCATCCTGGCCTCGGCTATAACTAAGTTTGTTTGAGGGCGGGCCAAAGTAGCCTGTAGGTGGGCATAATGCAAATGTGTTACATAGTGGCGTAGATACTTTACGGAAGAAATGGCTGAACTACAATCAAGCTTGTAGTTCTTGAGCAGTGTTGTCTGTGGGAGAGAATAACTCCCTTTTGTGTGGACTTTGTGTTTTGTAACTTTCCAGACCTTATATATGCAAAAAGAGATATGTTACACGCTAAAGGAAAGGTAAAATCCCAAAAAGCATAATAGGGCCTTTTTAAATACATTATCGGATTTCAAAGTAAATTGGTATGCATCATTGACATCATGTCCTGATGATACATGAGCAGTTTAGAGATAGTGCCACCTATAGTTCAAAAGATAACCTACACTTATGTGTTGACTCTAACCTCAGGAAGTCTCTTTGCCACACTTTGGACATGTAAACTGAGTGGCTCAGTGTGTTAAAGCACTGGTTTATTGTTTCAAGGGTTGTGGATTTGAATCCACACCTCTGCAATTCAATCTTTAAAAATTTTTGTTGTTATGTACATTTTTGTGCTTACTGAATAGTTGCTGGCTTTTCCAGAAACAAATTTTGAATTGAATCTCTGTTGAAAAGTTACATCAATGCAAAGTTGATCATGGTGATTTTGTGCTTCACTATAAAAACTTCTTACCGTTGCATGTTCCTTTTGGTGGCTGTTAGCACAGGAGCTGTGTTAAGAGCCATGAAATGTCAAACAGAAGGTTCCTGGTTCAATACCCACCTCAGCAAGTCATGCATTATAAATGTGTGTATTTATGGAGATTTTTGTATTGTGCTTACTGAATGGAGGATGAGATTTTCAAAATCAAATGTTGATTTGCAAATTTGTTGAAAAGTTACATGAATATTAAGTTGATCATGGTAAAAGCTGTGCTTGGCTGTGATTCCGCTAAGCTTGGTATGTCCATTTGTTGACTGGAAATGTTATGGCTGTGGTCCAGTGGATAGCACACTAAAATGTGGAATAGAAAGTTGTTGGTTCAGATCCATCTGGGGGTAATGTTATCTATGATCTGTGAGATCGTTGTGCAGTGGTTGCCATGCTGTTGCTAGGCCCTGTAATTGCTGCTTGCAGCTATATTTGTAATTATACTTTTTTGCTCCTTGTTATAATGCATTAACACACTGACCTAATGATCAATGTCATGAAATCAGGGACCCCCTCCTCGAAATCCCATAATTGGTCAAAAGAGATGCAGTGGGCAGACAGACACAGTGGGATTATGTGTGAGAGACAGTGAAGTGAAAACTTATGCACTAGGTTAAAATAATTTTCTTGTTACTTTTTTATTGGTAATAATGTCAGACAGTGACACGTGAAGGGCTAATAAATCTGTAACAAGCTGTAATGGATGGTCCCTCTGAGTGTTAGCCTCAGCAGTGTGGCAGATTCAATAGGCATACCATGTAATGAGAAATACTGGATGTTCGCTGGTGGGAGTCACATTTTGGTGGTCAACCGGGGGAGGGGATCAGCTAGACTATTTTGATGCTTACAAACAGGACAATGGGAATACCAATGTGTTCACTCCATCCAAAATATGGGACATCCTGGCAAATACGAGACAGATGAGAAGGCAGCCACTAGTGTATTCGACACCATTGTCTATCATTGCACTCCGCACTATACTTTCTTCTGACATTATAAAATAATTTAATCTCGCATCGATATTTCATGAGCAAGTACGTATTTCTCTGGTAAGTAATCATTTAAGCACTGTATATTAGGCATCTTCAACTACTATGTACTAACAATAAAATACATACAATACAATGTATTTATTGTGTAACTACATGTTGTTCTGCAAAGCTCTCACAAGAGTCACATTTGCTACTACGGAGGTTGAGGTACGGGTAGGTTTAGGGTTATGGGTTAGGTTTAGGATTAGGGGCAAGGTAAACAGTTTTACTACAGATGTTATTAAATTAGTGCTGTCAGTCTATTAAAATATTTAATCACAATTAATTGCATTTCTTTTTTATATAGATAATCGCTATTAATTGCAGATTTTACAAGTACTGAAATTTGATACTCCTTTTCTTGTCAAAATTAATTTATTTCCATTTTAGGAAGGAAAGAAAAAATATGTTGCAATATAATGCTTTATTAACATTTTCCAAACAAAGCATTCCACAATATAAAGATAGAAATGCACTAAAATATCACCATTTTAAGTAACATTAAACGTTTCCCAAGTGGGAGGTTGACTAATTGAATGAACTAATCCCCACATAGGTTGTATATTCATGGGGATTAAATCACATATTTATCTGCTGGTAAACTGTGGCTATCCGCTTTGTCACCGCAATTGTGAAGCTGCATTCGTGATTCACCACTTTGAACTCACCATGACTCATCTAATTCTGCAGTGATGATTGTTAAGATTTGGTGAGCTTCTGTGGTAATGAAAATTTGCTTTACATAGGCTGAAAAATAATTGATTTCTATCACAAATCACATCTGGGCTTGTTTTGTACATCAAATTGCGCTAAGAGCTGCTTTCTCCATCATTTTATCACTGAGAGGGAAGTGCTGTCAGAGATATTTTACACTGCCTGGCCAAAAAAGGTTGCATACTCTAATACTTAGTTGGACCGCCTTTAGATTTAATTACGGCACGCATTCATCGTGGCATTGTTTTGACAACCTTATTCCCATTTCACATCGCAAGCTTGAGCGAGACGTGAGCATAGCATAAGCTTAACTACAGCATAACTGCAGCTGCAGACTCGGCAGGGCTTTCACACTGGAAGTGTTTTTATAGCATCACAGCGGCTCTATACAGAAAAATACTGTGATTTCTATGTTACTGCAGTGAGTATTTATCTTAATAATGACCATAACTTATAAAAGGGTTATCATGAGTGGGTCATTGATAAGTATTACAAACTTTATCATCGTGAAATTTTATTTACATGAAAAGGAGGACCACATTTGCATCAAAAAGGAAAATAAAACTTTTCCACCTCCACAATCAGTCTTGTATCATCCATTGTTGAACACAAATAAGATTCTGAATTTACTGACATAACAGTCTGTCTCGTGCATGTGTTTAAAAGTGAAAGCAAACTCGGCTGTGATTGGGAATTGCTGAATCTATAGACCTGTTCTATGTTTAATAGTACATAAAAGACCCATATTTTCAGGCTCATAAGTTGTAGTGTACTCTAGTTTTTAATTATGAACCATACTTCTGATTAAGATCTACAATTAAAATGTAGTTGTTAAATCTCCTGGAATTCTTTTAATTTACTTGTCAGATGTGCTCTAATTCATACAGTATAAATACACACTAGACTACTAATATATGCTAGTCTGTGCATTATGTACTTTTATGTGTCAAATCACATAAATTTTATCCATCAACAGTGCATGGTCAATCTCAATGCAGTGCAACAGTACACTGAGTGCAGTACAGTACAGTACAGTGCAAAGTCTTCTCCAGCACATCCCAAAGACTTTCGGTGGGGATAAGGTCACCACTCTGTGGTGGCCAATTCATGTGTGAAAATGATTCCTCATGCTCCCTGAACCACTCTTTCACAATCTGAGCCCGATGAATCTTGGCATTGTCATTCTGGAATATGCCTATGCCGTCAGGGAAGAAAAAGTCCATTCGGGTTGTCAGCTGACTTTTATTGCCACATAACATTTCTGAGTTTAGACCTGGCCAATTGAAGCAACCCCAGATCATAACACTGCCTCCAGAGGCTTGTACAGTGGGCACTATGTATGACGGGTACATCTCTTCATGTGCTTATCTTCTTACCGAATTGTGCCCATCGCTTTGGAATAGGATAACTGTGGACTCAACAGACCCCATTACCTTTTTCCATTGCTCCACAATCCAATCTCTATGCTCCCTTGCAAATTTAAGTCATTTTTTTTCCGATTAGCCTCACTAACAAGTAGCTTTCTTGTGGCCACACAGCTGTTTAGTCCCAATCCTTTAAATTCACATCACATTGTTCATGTGGAAATGCTCTTTCACTATTAAACATATCCTTGAGTTCTACTGCCGATTTTTATGATGTGACTTCACCAAGCATTTAGTGATCTCCGATCATGATCATTCAAGATTTATTTCCGACCACATTTCTTCTGCGAAGCTGATGGTTCATCAGTATTCTTCCAGGTTTTAATAATGTGTTAGACAGTTCTTAAACCAATTCCAGTGATATCAGCAATCTCCTAAGTTGTTTTCTTTGCTTGATGCAGGACAATAATTTGCGTCTTCTGAAACACAGTAACATCCTTTCCATGACCACGGGATAAGTCTTCCGACATGAGAATGAGAAGTGAGAAGCTACACACTGCATCAGTTAGAGTTAAAAAAATGTAAACATATTCATCCCTGCAATAATGTTCCAGTCATAGGCTCTTAAGTATCAGCTTATTTAAATCCAAACTCAGACTTTTTTTTTGGTCAGGCAGTGTATTTACTGAGATAACAACCTCCACGGCTCTCATAGGATTAAGAAAAATGTACGTGTTAAACTTTAATTTACATGCGTTAACACATTAATTCTGACACCCCTAAATTAAATGCAAGTATTTTACATTTTAGTACAATGCAACAAGACATATGTACATAATAATCACATTGTATTAAATGCTTAAGTACATAGTAGTAAAAGACACCTAATATAAAGTGGGCCCGCATGCTCCGCGAGTCCTGATCATGGTTTGTTCTGCGATAAAAACAGCTGACTATACATTTCATTACATAACAAAAACAGACAGAAAAAGTAGTATTAAATTGCTTACTCACCAGTATACTGTCATGTCCAGTATAGTTGGCACTGCTTTGTCTTTCATTCTAAGTTTTTTTGCAAAGTCTGAATCATAATAGTTCTCTTAGAGAAATGTGCAAAACAAAGCATATAATCCCACATTGACGTGATCAGGAACAGGAAAAAATCAACTTCAGCCACTTTTTCCTAATGTTGTCATGCTTCGGAAGGCTAAGCAGAGGCACTGATTTTCCACAGCCTGGAATAGCATCAATGTTTCTGAATCTTGCCCAACATCGCTATGCATTTACTAGTTAAATAACAACTACAGCAATGGTCCCTATAGGTGTGTAAGAATGGCTGTACCTGTCCGGCTCTCATCATTCACTCTGACTGCACACCAGTCGGCAGACAAAAGTGGCAATGATATAAAAGGAGGCGTTGATCTCTTGCTGTGGAGGTGGTCATGCATTAGTAAAGTAACATAAAGAAGTCATGGAAGTAGAGAACAAGACATGTTTGCTGCTTGCTGTCAATAAATTATCTTTTTGGACTAGGAAGGAAGTTTTGAGTTCTGAAACCTACTGTATGTATTTAATAGTACAATAAACTCCTATAGTCAAAAGATCAAGGAAAATTTTATACTTCATGACATGGCCCCTTTAAGACACTTGAACTGGTGCACAGCTGTCTGATGGGAGAAGGCGATTGTCGTTAACTCAGCAGAATGTGACTAATGTCAGGGTACAGGAACATTCAGTAGCAACATGTCGACTTCCTGTATGATCATGGTCTTGTTACAGATATGTTTGGTTCAAGTAGGCTCAGATTCAGATTGACTGATTTTATAATATATAATACTATTTTATAATCCAAATATGTCTGTCAAATATCAAAAATCTCTTGCCATTTTTCTCAGTTTCAATGTTGGCAAAGTTACTGCATTTCGGCTTTGAAGGGCAGGAATGTAAAAAACATTTTCTTGTGAAGTTTTTCTTAACATAGAGATTATTTTTGTTTGTTTTTTGTTTATATCTGCATCCCAAATAAGATATATCCTAACTCATTAGTAAAATTATATTTCTCACTGCTGAGTAGGACATGGCAGATATATGATTGTACACTGTGTAATAATCAAATCCCAGTAATACCCTGAGTGTGGTTATATTGCTGGCAAACGTTAACGTTTTTAATTTATTTGAAGAAAAATAATGTCATGAAGTTCTGTTAGACGTGCAATTCTTTATCTGTGCATTTATTTATGCTGCTGTTCTGTGAAAAAAAAAACACTCTCCATGTGACATTTGCAAATGAGTAGCTAAACACATGCGTAACATAAAATATGCAAGAAGCCAGAATTACAGATCTCCTTAAGCACTGAGTGCCCTCATACAAAACAGAGATGTATGCATCATGCAACAAAACAGTTAGCTGTAAATCCTTGTAAATGGCAGAATGTTAATGCACCTCTGACAAGGAATTTATTTCAACAGTAGGCCTGAGATCTGACAACAACTCCTGTACCTTAAATAGGAACAAAGTGGGGGAACAAATCCAATTTGAACAAGAGAGGAGTGGGCCAGGTCCACCTCGGCACTAGGACTCAATTAAAATAGAGGTGTCTGATTTCTCAGCCTGGATGAGATGGACATGTGATACTGGGATGAGTAATATAGGTTTGCAGCCAGAGCATTTATATATATATATAAATGCTTTAAACATCTGTTCAAACATCTGTTTCAACATTAAACATCTGTTATCATTTACTCAGCCTCATGTTGTTCCAAACGCAACTCTTTATTTTATCTGTGGAACACAAAAAGTAAAGTTTATCAAAAAAGCTCATGCAGCGCTTTCTATACAATAACAGCATACAGTGATCAGGCGGTCAAGCTCCATGGTTAGAAAAGCGCCATTAAAGTAGTTCATACAACTTGTGCACTATATTGCAAGTCTTCTAACGTCATAGAACAGCTTTGAATGAGAAACTGAGCAAAAAATTTGTTATAAACCGAAAAATGTCACCCATTTAATTTGGATTTCGGCAAATACAAACTTGACAAGTAGCAATTTGGGATGTGCACGGATAGTCATTATTTGGTTAGCGTGTTGCCTGTACCATTTTGAAACCGTTTTTTAAGTATAGGGCGAGTTAGGGGCTGTTCACACATGTTTTGTGTGTGCCTGCTCTGCTTTTTTTCCAATAGTTTTTCTATCTAAATCTGCACTGTTGACCGTTGCACTGCATCTCAGGTTTTTTTTTAGCATCTAGCACTGGATTGCATTTTTGTTTTTAGTTTTTTTGACACCATGTCAAGTTAAAAAGAAGTTCAATTATATAAACGCATCTCCTTGCACCTCAATTCAATTTGTGTACACCTGTGTTCTGTTTCATTTATTGCACTGCATCTAACTTTTTTTTAGAGCAGGTGTCACCAAGATTTGACATTCAGGTAACAAAATATATTTAATCAATAATAATCAATAAGTTAAATGCTAAACCATTTAAAAAGCATCCTCAAATCAGCTTGCCTGGCACCAGCAATCATCAGTGCGATTTCAGTGCTTAAATTCATGCAAATATGTTCACATCAACCACCAGAAAGGGGAAAAATAATCATCTCAGTGATTAGCACACAGTGAGTTAGTTAGTGGCATGATTGTTTTTGCCAGACAGGCTGGTTTTAGTATTTCTTTAACTGCTGATGTCCGGGGATTTTCACATACAACAGTCTCAAGAATGTACTCCGAATGGCGTCAAAAACAATAAACATCCAGTGAGCGGCAGTTCTGTGGATGGAAACACCTTATTGATGAGAGCGGTCAACAGAGAATGGCCAGAATGGTTCAAACTGACAAAGTCTACGGTAACTCAGATAACCATCAGAATGATATTCTGAGATGCGGGTTGGTGCTGTTGGCGGCACAAGGGGGACCTACACAATATCAGGCAGGTGGTTTTAATGTTGTGGCAGATCGGTGTAAATATCTTGTAAGATCTGTCTCAATTTATTATCAACTTAATTTGTAAAGGGGAACTTCTTATTTTGATCTACATAAAAAGGTAACTTTGTAACTTATGTTTTAGAATTATCCTAGTGTCCTCTGTTAAAGATAGTGTTGCAAGTTAGTTAGCTCAACCAATACAGCAGTTTTGCTCTATTACTTAAAACAACAATATGCACTGTAAAAGGTGCACTGTGCAGTGCAAAATGCAGGCAGACAGACATGTATTAAATCATTGATTTTCTATCCATACAGTTATTTTAATTTTACAGTAACTTTACATGCTCATTGAGTGGGTGATTCTTCTGCTTTACCAAGTGTAAAGTCTTAATAAAGAGAGCACATAGCACATACAAAGGGTTCTTTCTTCCAAGGAGTCTAAGACTGACACTTGTGCAAGATCCCTGCCAGTCACTATAGATGCCAAAAGCACCCTCTAGCTAGCACACTAGACTGCTTTCAATGAGAAAATTCAATAGACTGACGCAAAGGGCTTTGGAATGTTTGACACTTTGGAATGACATGATTTGTTGGGGACTCTAACTCTCGCATTTGAACTAAGCAACATCTATTCACAGTCACAGTGGTTAGTGTTTAATCAGCAAAAAAAATGTCCCTGCTGTGGTTAATGCTCATTCCATTGTTTTCTGTTTACATTGTGCTCTGCAGAAGTGACCTGTTTCATTCCAGGTACATTCCAAGTCCTCCCGAAGTCATACTGTTGTCTTGTGTGAAGAACAGACCCAAATCTATGTCCTTTTTCAAAGATCATGGTTCCCGTCCACCGTAACAAATCCCACACTAATTTAAACATTCAAAAAATGCTGCATTAAGGAGCGTTACAACATAGTTTGATGTCACTGATTTAAAAAGTGTATTCTCATGCTAAAATTCAAAAGTAGCTTACTGTATCTCTTAAATGAGATGTGACAGTGGGAGGATTAAAACCTAAAAGATTCACTCTAGAGAAAGCTGTCATATGGTTTGGAATATTTTGGAATCCTTTTATAAATAAATTATTGTAACTGTGCTTTTATCTGCTTGTTTCATCTTTTATATTGGTGAGAATTGGTTAGGATTGGGCAGAGGAGTAGGGTTAGGTGTTCAAAAATATCTATATTATCGTGTAACGTAATTACAGTTAAATTAACTCTAAATGCATGTGTCTGTTACGCCATTTATATTGTTGAAAAGTGGTTAGGTGTAGGGGCAGGGATTGGGGATCTAAAATATCGATACGACAGTATAATATAACTACTACACTAATATATTTATAGTATAATAATACGTTCTGTTATATTGGGGTTAAGCACATGCAACAATATCCAAAGATTGACAGTGATGCCTCCCCTGAGTGTGAGTGAGTGAGACTGCACTGGGCTGTGTTTCTCAAAATCATCATTGGTGCCAATGTCCTCTACGATCAATTGAAGCTTACAATGCTTTTGGGAAATGCAGCTCTGGTCTTAGTGATTCACCGGACACATGCACAAGTGGCATCCTTGGGGGTGAGAACCGGTTGGCATGCTGAGTTTCTTCTGATCTTCACAGTAACAGTGCAATCAATGCATTGTTTTATTTTTCCTTATTGGATGGCTATTAGCTCTGTATGCCATTGTACACCTACCAAATGAAAAACGAGCCTTTTAAACAGTTTATCCAATTTGCTACATGGCAGTCTAATAATGATCAATCGAAAAGCCTGCTATCCTCTTCAGTAGTTCACTTTTGATGATCAAACAGTAACAAGTGAGTGCTGGAAGAACATACTTAGATGTTTGCAAAGAGTCAGATGCTGCAAGAGATAATAGGAGCGATCTGTCTCTTTTATAAATCTCATTACTGCCGTTAGTTACATCTCAAGAAGAGCCCGGGGTTTTACTGCTAAAGCTGGACAGACATGGCCAGCTTCATGACATTTCTAAAAACAAATTCCAGAAGTCACATATCCTATTGTTTGCCTTTAGATTATTACTACAAACTACAATAAATAAATAAATAAATACATTTATAAAATGTATAAATAAATAAATTCAATTACATAAAAATTTTTTTTATAAAAAATACAAATCATATGAGTAATAAATAACATTTGAGTTATCCCGTTTTGCATTAAGAATCCCGTTTTGCATTAAGTTTCAATGCTGATATCATCCTACACAAACTCTTTGCATCTGGATACTAACAACTGAAGGTAAATATGTTTATTAAGCAGTAATTTGAAGTAGGTGCAGCTGCTGAGCTGTCCTGCAATATGTTATTACTGTGCATCGTATCGCTGATGTGGCTCAAATTATGTCCAAGTTATTGTGAAAGCCATGGAATTGGCAGCAATTCATATGCATACTGGTAGAGACCTAGATCTGCCAGCAGCTTGGTGGGTTGTCCAACAGATAAAGCAAACAAAAACAAAAAAACAGAATCTACATAACAGCCACTCAATCAGGTCATGTCAAACGAGCTCTTGCAATAGAGGATTCTCAGAACAAATGGCTCCTTCAAATACAATACATACAGCTATTTTCTTCTCAAGCACCCTTTGCCCCAGTCACATATCCCTGGACAACCTCTCAAGAGTTTTTGGCATTAATGTGTGAACATCTTCATTGCAAGCTAAGACTTACGGGCTTCGTTCCACTGTGGGTTCAATGGACATATGGAAGCGGCAGTTTTAGACAGTATTGTCAACACTGGGGAGTGTCGCCTGCAGCGCCACACACTGCCTGTCAGGCAAAGATATCTGGGACATGTCAAGAGGTGTCAGTTGTCCTTTCACTGCTTTTAAGTGAGAAGTGTGTGTGTGTGAGGCTTCATGAAAGTAGAATATTAAAGTGATATCTATTCATAGTTTTTAGAAATGCAGAGACGTAGGAGGGATGTGATTGGTGTGTACATACGATTTTTCTTTAGTCTTTTAGAAATTAGCATGCCTTGTTATTAGTAGGGATGTCCCCATATAATTTCTTTTGAGAACGAGTATGAGTTCTGATACATCCTTTTTTGGTACTTGGCAATACAGAGTCCGATACCAGTTTATTTATCTGATTTCCATATCAACAGTTGTGGTGAGGAGGAGGGCGTGGCCAGGCCGAGAGGATGCACACCTGGCGCTGAGTTGCCCTGTCAGCAGGAGAGAGATAAAGGGAGGAGCTGGGGACGCCAGAGAGGGAGGCACACGAAGCTGTGTAAGTGTCGACGTGTGTTGTTATGTTTCTGGTCAGTGTTGTATGTTGTTATTAAAGTATTTTTATTGTTAACCCGGTTCTTGCTTCCTCCTATCCCGATGAACGAGAGGCTTGTCTTCCACAACAGTTTTTTAATTTTCTCATCAAAATGGTGTCTAAATAAAATTATTCATTAACACTTTAATCAAATGTGAATATAAAAATACATTTTCAACATAATATTGTATTATTTGTATCAAATTAGGTGCTTTTATTCAGAATACCACAGCACATTCCAAAATTATGCATAACAGAGCATCACATATGTGAGATATTGCTTGATTATAATATAATAGTACTGGTAGTAGGATTACAGTGAACATGTCATAACTATACGGTAGTGATATATTTCTGTAATACTTTTTCATTTAAATTAAGCTTTTATTTTGACAGAGCTTTTATTTTGAAGTGTTTCTGTGTTCTGTGGTCATTCCACAAAAGCCGAACACTACGGTACTCAAAGTGATTATTAAACCGCAGTCTGTATGTGCCTCATGCTACAAAGTGAATTTGTGGTCTATTCACTGTCATCTGCTACAAACAGAGCGTGCGATGCTCATGATGGTGTTTTTCGTGTATGAGCCAAAGAAGAGCTTGTAAAGGTATGAGCAACTGGCGTCGGTGCAACACTGTCTCCACAAAATCACAAGCGCTCACATTTGAAGTGTGCAGCACATTCAAACTATAATTTATCTTACTAAATCACTAAATAATCTCACTAGGAAATAAAATGATTTTCATTTGTGTGCAGAATGTTTACACTATTACATTCGTACATCAGATGATATCAGTTTTTAGTATCGGTGGTGTAGTGGACTAAAGCACATAACTGGCAATCAGAAGGTCGCTGGTTCGATCCCCACAGCCACCACCATTGTGTCCTTGAGCAAGACACTTAATCCAGGTTGCTCCGGGGGGATTGTCCCTGTAATAAGTGCACTGTAAGTGGCTTTGGATAAAAGTGTCTGCCAAATGCATAAATGTAAATGTCCATTTAATCTATATTATTTAAGTGAACGATTGTACCATGCTTGCACTGTCAGAATACAAAAAATAGTTTTCATGTTGTAATATTATTCTGCTTGATCCTTTCTGTTACTCCTGGGGGGGTTTTATTCACTGCTCTCCCCACTCTGTCTATGCATGTTTGCATGGATGGGCGGGGAGCTATCCCAGAACAGAAGCATACCGCCAACTCCAACAGATTGGTTAATTGTCTAAATCAGTAACACTGTACAATACGTTTCTATTTGTTAGCATTAGTAAAGTAATAAATAATCATTAACTAACAATGAATAATAAATTTTTACAGCATTAATTAATCTTGGTTAGTTCGTTTATAAACACACAATTGTTTATTGTTAGTTTATGTTAGTTCTTAGTGCATTAACTAATGTAGACATGTATAACTTTACATTTTTCTAATGTATGTGTTAAATTAACCAATTTAATATTAACCAATCAATTCTGCTTATATGTTTCAGGCTAATTTAAAAGAGTTCAATTGCTTATATCAAATGCATTTTAAAACAGTCAGGCTATATATCTGTTAGGAGTTGATGACAACTCTAAACCGGATGAAAGTTATGTTAACCTTGGTTGTTTGACAGAAGCTTACAGTTGTTTATGATCCTTGGGTCATGAAATATTATCACTAAGGAATGTAACAGCTAGTCGGCCATGGTGTCTGACAGCAATGGTCTTACAGCTTCTTTTGAAGGTGGGTCAACAATGTGCCTACAAACTGCAATGCTGAAACAGACTGAGCAGGAGCCTCTCCTGAATACTTGATTATTTTCTCTGTTCCGTTGGCTTGCAGAGGCAAGAGAAAAATTAAAGGGCCTATCAGAGCATGCAATGTTGTCATTTAAAATGGATATCTCAATTGTGAAATTCTGCACTCTCATCGCTCTCCATTTGAATGAAATATGTACCAGAGCAAAACAAATGAACAAGCAAAGACGATGCTCCGATGTAGGTGTCATGGTGATTCATAATCCAGTTATGAAAAACAGAGAATAGACATCACTTATCAGCCTGATAGGACCCTTATTTTTTTGCATTCCACCATACCTAAAAAAAAAATCTAAATATTTTTAAAAGATTTGATGTGACTAACCTGGCAAATTTGGGCAAATTCTGTGATTATTTTATCCTCAAAAGTGTTGAACCTTGTAAACATAACTTGGCTTCTAGGTGGACTGATAAAACATTCTTTGTCTGTGAACTCATGGAAGTTCCATCGAACTAGCTAATCAGATTTGATTAAGAAAGCATTTCCAGTTTTGTGTACTATATGCATCAGACAGTTAGAGAATGGACCAGGGCGAGCTGAAATTGAAGCCCTATCTGGGAGGTCCATGACAGCTCAATTAGAGTATATCGTTAATGATAAAATAGACAGCAGCTCTAAACTGATTAAATAAAACAGCACCTATATTTAATGTTATTATTTACGTTGTCTTAAATGCATTGATGAGTTGATTAAAATATGGTCTTTTCCATCATATTTCCACTGTTCACAACATTCAACCATGTACAATAAAATATTAGGATATTATGAGCAGCTAAATGTTTTGTTATAATATAACATTTATTATTTAATGGCAGATTATGTATGAAGCTAAAGTTAATGTAACACGTTGAATTTAGTTATGATTTTGTTTTCTTTATTTTATTTTTGTAAACCATCGGGTAAATTATTCACTTGATTTTATTTTTATATTTAGCTTTTTAAGTAATATGTGGTGGATAAAACACTTAAATAAATGTGTTACAAGATATTCAAAAGGGTTTATGATAATTAAAGCAGGCACTATCCAAGTAAAATGTGTTTTAGATTGCCATTGATAAATTAATACAATTCTGACATAAAAATCGCATATCCTACCTCACCCTCACTCCCACCCAGAGACTGCTGCTGTGGAGCTTTTGTCCTGAAACAGCTGGTGCTGTGAGGCTGCAGCTGGATATACAACCTGGTCTATGAAATTTACATGAGCATTGTAACGTTTTTTCAAAATTTAAATTACATGCTTCATAAGACATTTGGCTGCACTTTTCAAGTAAATTGTCCAGCAGGGGGCGCCAAAACCAAGTGAAATAAGGTTGTAATCAGACGAGGTTATTACATTTACATTTATTCATTTGGCAGACTCTTTTATCCAAAGTGACTTACAAAAGAGGAAAACATAAGTGAATAATCTTAAGGATACAGTGGTAGGAAAAGTGCCATGCTACAAAGTTTCACTAGCATAAGCATTGTGTTCAAAACTGATTAATTAACAAGAAATTATTATTATTATAAATATTTTTTATTATTAGAAATTTTTTTGTGACTGGTTAAGTGCTTATGGAAAATTTTAAATCCTTTTTTGAAGACAGAGAGTGAGTCAGCTTCACGGATGGAGTTGGGAAGGTCATTCCACCAATGTGGTATGATGAAACTGAAAGTCCGGGAAAGTGTTTTGGTGCCTCTTTGTGTTGGTACAACAAAGCGACATTCCTTAGCCGACCACAGGCTTCTGGTGGGCATGTAGCTCTGCAGAAATTATTTTAGGTATGCTGGAGCAGACCCAGTGACTGTTTTGTATGCCAGCATCAGAGCCTTGAATTTGATATGTGCATCAACCGGCAGCCAGTGAAGAGAGACAAGGAGTGGTGTAACATGTGCTCTCTTTAGTTCATTAAAGACCAGACGTGCTGCTGCATTCTGGATCATTTGCAGAGGTCTAATTGCACATGCAGGGAGGCCTGCAATGAGAGAATTACAGTAGTCCAGTCTAGTTATGACAAGTGACTGAACAAGCATTTGTGTGGCATGTTCAGAGAGGAAGGGTCTTATCTTCCTGATATTGTAGAGTGTAAATCTACATGATCTTGCAATCTTTGAGATGTGGTCTGTGAAATTTTTGCTTGTTATCGATCGTTACCCCTAGATTTCTGACTGTTTTGGAAGGCGTTACTGTAGTTGTACCCAGCTGCATGGTGATGTTGTGTTCAACAGCAGGGTTGGCTGGAAAGAATGGACTTCGGTCTTGGCTGGGTTGAGTTGCAGGGTTCCTTCATCCAGGCCGAGATGTCTGCTAGGCAGGCAGAGATTCGAGTAGTCACTGTGGTGTCGTTCTGCTGGAAAGACAAGTAGAGTTGTGTGTCATCAGCGTAGCAGTGGTAAGAGAAACCATGTGACTGAATGATGGGTCCCAGTGATGTTGTGTATATAGAGAAGAGAAGTGGCCCAAGCACTGATCCCTGAGGTACCCCGATAAGTAACTGATATGGCTTGGATACCTCACCTCTCCAGGCTACCTTGAAGGACCTACCAAAGTGATAGGAGTTAAACCAGTCAAGCACAGTTCCTGTGATGACCAGATTAGAGAGGGTGGAGAGTAGAGTTTTTAAGGTGAATTTAAGATGGAAGTTTTAAAAAACTTCCATCCCTAACCTAAAACTTTACACAACTTAACCAATAGAGTATGAAAATAGAAATGACAGTTCAACAAAACAGACATTCTTACCCTTAACAACACCTAACCTTAACTGATAGATTTTCAAATGTAGATACTATATGAAAAGCACATTTCTGAAGCAACCACATCATTTCGTGTCACTTCTATGTCTCTGTTGTGTCACGTATCAGCTTGAGTTCTTGTCTGGGTTTCCTGAAGCACTAAGTAGAACGTTAGTAGCAAGTAGTACATAATCTCTAAGGTGCATTCACCAAAGGCATCGTTATCTAAGTAGTTCGTAAAAACTTTCATAAATTAATGAGAGTTTTGAACCGCTCTTAAATCCATTATGTCCATATCTTTCTGGCATCTTTCACAGTTTATCAAAGACAACGGGACATTTAATAAACTGTATTCATAATTTTGATCATTGGAAAGCCATTGTAATCTATTTCAGAGGATAAAAGTCTAAATTACAAGACACATAATACAGTATAACTTATATTAGCCTTCTTTGATAAGCATAATTGTATTGGCAATAGAAAGACAATATGTTCTTATTAAACAGATCATTGAAGAAGACATGAGTAGTGTAACGTGATCATGCAGTTTAAAACTTAAATAAACATGCCTAATAAATAATTTAAATATGGTTAACAGTGGAGATTAGGTCGAGAGTGTGTAATGAGCAATTCCTCTCTTTCTTCCTCCTCTTATTTCTTCCTCCAATGGATGTTTCAAATCGGCTTGCCAGTGGTCTTTTTACAAGGCAGTAACAAACTGCATGATGCATAGTGGCAGTAAGGCTACAAGTACATGGTGCCTTGAACTCTAACCAGATGATCTATTCATATTTAGACAGGTCTATGTGTAGTTCAATACTGATGCCCATCATTTAATCCTGTACTGTGTGCATTTGTTCAGTTTCCAGCCAAAAAAACTGTAGGCTACATGAGAGTTGCTTATGATTCACATCACGTACATTCACGTTACATGCTTTTATTGTGTCACTTTCATTAATCTCATTGATTTAGCTTCAGTAAATCTTATAATTATTTCTATAATTCAATTCTGTAATAGTTCATCAATTTTGGCGCCTCGACAAGGTTACAAACAACTTCCATGTTTGTCAGTATTTCCACATTATGTTCATGTTGAAAAGACAAAGTGATCAGCACCTTTTGATTGGACAGCTCCCATAATGAAACATTCATTTCTACTTTATAACGAGCGACCTATGTGCTGGTTTGCGAAACAGGCGTTACTCCATCGTAAAATAACTAGTGACATTCGTAAAAGCTTAAGTTGCAACGTTATAGGGATACCCAGCCCTTGTCTTGTTTTGAACCGCAGTCCTCCCATTCCTAAATCCAGTGCTCTATGAGGTGCAGTACCACATAATCTAAGCATATTGGAATAAGTGTATATATGGAGGGGGGTTTGTAATACAAGTGTTAAAATGTGTAATTTTAGAGTAGAAGTGTCTCGATATGATAATATAGCAGGGTCTGAGTAATAGAGCAAAAATATTTTCTTTATCAGCCATTGAAGTCATAATTTGAGTGAAAGTGAAGAAAACACACAGTTTTTGTAGCATCTCTTATGTTCATTTCACCTAGAAAGTGCAGAGAATTGTACCTGGAGACATGTATAACAAGTTTTGCAAAAGTGTATATGGAGTCACATTTTCACTATGAGACCAGGTTGCAGCCAGCGGATATATCTCCTCTTGGCAAGTGAACTCTTTAAAGCCCTTGCAAGAGTTTGCTTAAGTTTCCGATCCTGGCTGGAAATTTCAATATTAAAAGGCTCGGCAAATTGAGATAATTGTTCCTTTGTGCACCTCAAGTAAATCTTCAGATGGGCACACAAGAAATCTTAGATTATTTAAGTCATTTTTAATCCGTAAACAGTAAACAGTCAAATTTATCGTGATAAAGCAAAGCAATCAGTTCTATTGAATGTGTGTGACACAACTACAAATTACTATGGCAACAACTATAAATATCCTAAGCCATAGCTTACGAAAACCACAGCACACGAGAAGGGTATAGCTGCAGGCCAAGCTCCAAAAAGGGGCGGGAGCTCCAAACCACAGCAAAGATATACAGAGCTCCAAACCTAACCCTTTCCCTAACCCCAACCATGTGTGCAGTTGTCGCCCCATTTGGAGATGGCCCAGCCCCCTTCTGGAAAAACTTTGGCTCCTTAAGGAGATACTTCACCCTCTTTTCTTATGAAACCTACTGAATCACAAATACCACAAGTCATTTACGATTCTCTTCAAAAATTGTAAGGAGGCCCAGACCGTCTTTTAGGCTATATAGGGGGCTGCTAGGGCCACAGCATGACTGGGAAGCCATGAAAAATTCCATAGATCATGAACATTTCATAATAAAGTTAAGAAGAAGATATTCATTTGGAAATTTCCTGTAACTCGGAGTATTTTAATATTGTTTTATTTTTTTATATTTAGTGTCACATTTTCTAGCCGGCATAAAATGTCCTTCTTAGACATGTTGTCTTACCTAATGCAGTGGTTTTGTTGTATATCGCAGTGATATTTTAGCGCTGAGGAGGGCGGAGCCGGGCCGGAACGACGGACGCCCGGACCCCAATCACCCTGATGAGGCGAGTGAGGGACCAAGGCGACCGGAGACGACAGTTCGGGAGAGAGAGAGAGCTTCGGGCAGCTGTTGTTGGGCCTCATGTATTCAAAACGACAGAGTATTTGGGATTCCATCTTTTTTTTTCACATTGGCACCTGTCCAATACACACCTCTTATATAGCTTCTCCTTCCTTTTGTAAAAGCCCTAATTATTTGGATGACTAAACTGCCTCCTGCTGCAAAAAGGATGTCCCTGAGTTTCTATTAACAGGTAGTAATAATGCTGACAGACTCAAGTTTGTGAGATGGCAGCTGATGCAAAAATAGAAGATGAAGTACAGCCACATTAAATATTCTGCATACTTTAACTAGCTTTCAAAATATGTGCCCTTTATTTTATTTTATCCTGACCATACTAATGTTGTTGCTAGATGAGCACCTTCAGTTTGTTGCTTGTGCTCAATACTGTGCCAGTGAAGATGAGGTCCTTTTTCTCGGACAGAGGAAAGTCATTTGGAATGATGTGACAGTTTAATGGAATTGTGTTTGGTGTGCACCGAGAGAGACAGCAATTGTACCCTGAGATGAGCAGAGAAAACCCAAGGGTATTACTGTAGCTGCCACTCCTGCCTGTTACCAGCATGATGAAACTTGGAGCTAAGGATGCAGAGAGATCTTGACCATGCAAAGAACTGAGATGGAAAATGGAGTTGAACTCAACTCAAAAGGCTGACATTTTATAAAGTTAATGCAGAGTTCATTGCAAAGGTTTGGATGAGAACAGAACCAATGACGTGAAGTAGCTTGAGTCATATTTTTGATAGAGAATATCTGATAGGATTGTCAGAGTAATGGCATGAAAAGCATACTAAGTAGCCTAACTTCACAAACTGAATTAATGTATGTAGCCGTGAGCTGCTTTAAAGGTAAAGCGTGTAATGTCTGTGCCACTTGCAGCATCAAGCAAAATGGCAAAATAAATTTCAAACAGGTTTCCAGAACCCTCCCAACGTCTGCCATTCAGTCTCATGAATAGAACCATCTGCACGCCATTGATTGAGGCAATGTTGCTTTGTTGGGGATGGTCAGTGATGTGTATATGTACAGAAATTGTAGTTATACCGTATATACAGACTGAAATTAAAGTTGTTATTATTTACTGATAATCTTTATAATTATAATGTTGTAATGTTGTCCACTGTGACCAGCTCAGTGATTCAGTGATTTGAACGAGAACCTGATCAGTCCGATTCTTGAACAAATTATTCAGACTGGCATATTCAGAAAGCTGTTTTGAAAGCAACGTTTTGTAATTCGGTTTGGTGGCACTAGTGGCAACTGGTTCCTCACACAAAGCGATCGTATGGCTTCAAAAGACTGCACAATGAAGCTTAAAAGCCCCATTCCCCATTCTTTGCAGAATATGTGGAAATATGGAAATTAAAGACCAGCACATTCTTAAGTTAGTTTGTCTAATTTTATTTTAGTGTATTTTAACAGAAGGGGAAAAAGAAAAAAGGACAAAAGAATATACAAATAAAATGGCTAATGTTAACAGCTTGTCTTCGTTATGAGGTAAAAGAGGCAACGTTAATTTCAAAAGGCCGTCCAATTAAAATATGTTTTAAAAGAGCTTATGAGGAGGAAAAGATCCTGACGGTTGTCATCGGTGGCGGATTCTAATTTCAGTCAATAAATAGGCGAATGTAACAACTTTTACAACAAATTCGCAGCAATACTCAAGGGGAGACACATGGAATTTGTGTCCAAGTAATGGTAGGATAACACATTTATAAAAAATATGGGGCTCTAGGCTATGCCTAGGATGTCAACTTGATGACATCACAGTTCTGCATGCGTTGAGTGTAGTTGAAAATGGCAAGTGGAGAAAACAAGATGCTGATAGAGAAGCCCCCTGCATTTCTCCTTTCTGGGAACATTTTCTTTTTTAAGTCAATTACAACAGCGATGGTCAAAAGATGTTTACAAAACAGGCACTGTTTGAAGACATCGCTGGACACAAGTGCCGTATACTGGTAATATATGACGACAATGCACATGAGGGTTTATTTAAAACGTACACGCAAGTTCTTCCTGTTTCCTGGCATGGATGTAATCTATCGTGAGAGTCAATAATGTGCTTTGATTAATGACATTAAGGTGCCATTATAGTAATACATTAATACATGATTAATTATTTACACCAACATCACCCACGGAAAGTGCCGCAGGTGAGCCGAAACTGCACACACTCCCTTCCATTTTTAAGCAGACACTCAGTGCTAATTCTGACAGACATGAAACAATAACCAAAGCGCTTGGGGTGTTCATGTGGGACTTCCATGTATGATTAAAATACTCAAGCAGCATTATCACAACATCCCGTCTCAGATGCATTCTAATAGCAAGGTTATTCTTTCTATTGATGTACAGCTTCTGAATATTGAATATATGAAGACTCCTCACAGGTCCTGTACCAGATTCTAAATGCCAAATACCTGCATTGCTGCAAGAAGATTCTTGGACAAACAGAAACATTTTAAGAATACAACAGAGATTAAAAATGTGTTATTTCACTATCGTAGAAGAGCAAATGTATCCTCAATAATACTGCAGCAATTATCCAGATATGGAATGTGATTATTAAGCAAACTGTTATCAACTCCTGAATAAAATAAAGCAAAAATAATAATTTCACACAGTGTATAGTGAGAGATATGATTGATTCAAACACTAAAAGTGGTTGTTCTGTATATGTATTATTGTATTACAGTTGTAATAATAATGTCTTAATTAACATTATGGTTATTTAACATATTGATATATTATTATTAAGTAAATTGTTGCATTTGCTTATATTATGTTTTGTAATGTCTCAAACCTTCTTTATATAACATCCACCCCTTGCACACTTTTGGCCTCTAGCAGGTGAGGCTTTTCAGACAGATAAACAGCAGCACAGGACTGGAAGTACAGTACAGCAACATGAGCAAGAGTGTTACCCGCTGGGACAGTTTATTTTGAACAAGAGGGGCAAAGGGTTACTGATTTACATGCTGGAGTACAATACTGAACTGATGGGGATTGACAGAAGCGAACAGCCCGTTTATCCATGTGATGGTGCGAGGAACTGGATGGCGGGAAAACAAAATAACGTTCAGTGAAAACAAAAACAAAAAATCACAATGTATGTAATTGTAACTATATCAGATATTATTAATAAATAAAAAATGGTAACTTGTTCCATATGCATTTTTTGCCTCCATATTTAGAATTTTGGGGATATTTTTGTTAATTTAGGTGGCATTTTTGCCCCAAGTCGCCATTAATTTCCGTCACTATTGGAAAACTAGGCTACATTGTGTTATTGCCTACATTAAAACAAGTGAAGTTTAATCAGTGGTTAAACGTGTTCAGATGGTTCCTTTCCAGAATAAAATCAAATATGCTGAAAATCACAGCATTACAGTTCTTGTATAGTGGCGACGGCGGCAGTTTATTTAAGCTGCTGTGCTCATGATGCTGTGCCCTGTGGTGCCCACTGTACGTTTTAGTTCATAAACAGATTTAGTGCTTATAAATGTCTTCTTCCCAAAAATTCCGAAATATGAAGTATTTTTTTGTTCTTTGTAATTGTGGTGAAAAGAAACTTTAGCGAAGTTGAATAATTAATTTTTAATCAACTCAAGTAAAAGTAAAAGTACTATTAATTATTAATACTTAACAAAATAAAATAACTGTATTCAAGTACTGTAACAAGAGTAGTTGTAATTTGTTACTTTCCACCTCTGCTCCAGTCTTATCAGTAACCTTATAAAAGCGGGTTTATTCTACATTCTCAAAATGTGGCCCCCTCAGTAATTCCAAATGCCCCCCAACGCACTCCACGTATTTAATCCACTCCAACATCTACTCAGTTTACTCAATCAATACATTACTTGTATTACACATAAATAACTCATTTTGGCATTATATGCATGCTGTATAGCCAGAGGGGAACTGGCTCCCTCAGTTGAGCCTGTTTCCCCAACTCCATAACCAGTATATAATTGTCAGGGTAATGAGAAGACTCAGGAGCAGAGGTAAGTAAGTGAGGAAGACTTTATTGACAAAACTGAAGAACAGGGAAGAAGGCAAAAAATTCAAAGCATGTACAGAGCAGGGTGACTAGTCAGCAGTGGAGCACCAATTACAATAAACAAAGGATAGTCCCAAAACAAAAATCCTAAAAACAGTGCTGTGGTAGAATCCGGAAAACTGTCCAGCAAACGATATCTGCAATGCAGCTAAGAGAGAGAGAGAGAGCAGGATCTGAATACAAAAACAAACAAACTCACAAGCAACAAGACAGACAGAAAAGATGGTCCAAATATACAGGACAAAATGGCACAAGACAATCTGAATCAAGTCAGCAAACATGGGAACTAAAATAGGAAGAAAAATCAATAGGGAGGCTAAAAATAGTTGCGGCTGATAATGGAGGATATAGCTGGAGCAAATCATCAAATGGAGGTGTGGCCGCCACGTGGCACCTGTAAAAAACAAAACAAACATAAAACAAACACACAAGGAGAGGGAACATGCAAAGACAGACAAGAGAATAGTGGGTGGATCACTCAGCGATCCTGACAATAACTAAATACCAGTTATGCCATTTTGGGTTCCTTGCCACAGTCGCCTTTGGCTTGCTCAAAGGGGGCCTAAAGACAAATAATTTTTAAACCATGATTTTCAACCACATTTTCATTTGAATTGCTCATTGATGACTTTGAGACATTACAGCATAATCTTCTGGTCCAGTATAATTTTCTGTAAAGCTGCTTTGAAATGATATTCTTGACATGAATATGATATGACTTGACTTGACATTCTGAATGCCATCAGTAATCGGGTTGAATCACATTTCAATCAGACAGTCCACACTTGGTTCACAGTCATGAATGAGATAAGCCTATACAGTATATGGGATCTATGAACACATATAAAATGACCCAAATCAGACTTTAAAGATCAGATTTTTTGTCTTTGGAAGCTGCCCAGAAAAGAAAAATCTGATCGGTGTCACATGAAGGCAGAAAGACTATGTAGTGTGAACGTAGCCAATGAGCCTGAAAGTGGTGGTTGCTCTAAATTATCACCACTGGTTGATTGATACTGGGTCACCAAAATCATCACCTGTCTCGATATCACACATCTGTATCCCTGCACTACTGTCCATATCGAGCCGCAATCATTAGAGAGCCCAACGCTATTTTTCTTAAATCCAGTGGAGGCTGTGCAGCGTACATCAATATCAATACAGAGCAATGTCAATAACAAAAGTTGTTTTGACACCAGCATTAGTCTTCCAAATCAACCCTTCTGCCTCTCAGCATAATGCTGTAATGTTTGCGATTTCTCTCAACAGCACAATTTAACACCCACAGTTCAGGCTAGGCCATTGCCTTGGGCTCTAAATTCTAAATGTGGTTGACCAATCTGAGCTATTAAAACCCAGGAAAAAGGGAATATGAATATTAATTTTTTTTAAATGTGTTAGCAACATACAGAAGAAACTCAGGGGGATGTCTGCATTGCCACTGATGAGCTGATTTGATGGGAAATATATTGAGAAAGAGTGGCATAATTAATCATACAGGAAAAATATTGCTATAATATTCTTGTTGATGGTGCTTATAATAGGGTTTTGTTAATTTACCCCAAAATAATTATATATCTAGGACTGATCCCAAATGTTTGTCACGGTTTGCTTAAGTAATTAAATACCAAATGGCCAAAGTTTTAATTAGATTGAAAGCTGTACCTCAGCCAAGTTTCAATGGAGACTAATATGCTGAGTTAGGTGTCATGCTGCAATTACAGTTTATTATTGTTTACTCAACACCATCAATCCCTGACAAAGAAAAAAAAAGAAGAAGAAAGAAAAGAGATTCTTAGGAATTGCATTGATTTTAGCCAGAGACATACTCAATAGGATGGCTACTCATTGGCTCTTTTTATTTATTTATTTATTTTTATTCACAATTCTTCTTCTGTATTTATAATGGTTCTCAAATTTGCCAAAAAAGTTTCACCTGATTGAGCAAATTTCTCATTGAAGTACAAGTTCCTGTCCATCTTATTTCCTGTATGGATACTTAGCTAGCTATATTTGTATACTACACCCTAGGCTGGACAATGATATGGGTTCATAATGTTACACATATTGTATATTTACTATAATTCACAAATTTAGTAATAAGACTAACACGAACAGTATAATGTACAGTGACAATTTAATCATAATTGTGTTGGATTATACCTGCAGAAGAATTGAAACGACTTGATTTGAATCTAGGATTTTCCCAATCTTAATCCTGGAATTCCACAACGTCATAAATGGAAAGACATCGGTGCCAGTAAGTCTCACATCCGGCCAATATAACTAATAAAGAGACTTATCTAAGTCCCATAAGACTTGAAAACTTCTCTGCAAAGATGCCCTAAGTTCAAAGATCAAAGCAATAAATGACAGAACACACACTCTTGGAGTTCCCAAGAGACTCAGGACACACAAGATTCTGTCCTCAAATATAAACCAGTTTGCTACACTGAGACTCATCAGATCACGTGACACAGACATTCTACACAAAGTCACAGTACTTTACCGATTTAACCTTCTACAATGTACAGATTGCATTTAAATCCACGATTTATACAATACCTAGGCTTGCTAGGTAATTCTGACAATTGCTTTAAACTGTGGAAACTGGTATAACTGACAAATTAATGATTATAGTCTGATATACCTCTTTAAAATGTGTGTAATATTTTATCCATGTTGTATAACCAAGATGATTTGTAACCAGGGATTTTCATGTTTTATTACCTACATGTACAATATTAATGAAAGAATGTCAAGATTAGTATGCAAACGCTCGCTTGGTTACATAGAGGAAGCTAATGACAATGAATATCATATGTCTCTTGTACCATTCTCAAGATATAAAAGTTCATGATTAAATATGCACTATTTTTGAGTGGGAGATTTGTAAGAATCCAAAACAAAGGACCATAAAATCAACTGTAGTAAAAGACAGCCAAGTTGACAAAGTGACTCTGAAAAGTCACTTCTGATTGGCGCAGGAAACCTTTGGGGATCAAAGTCCCGAGGACGCCTCTCACTCTCTGTGGCCCATGAGAAGGCCTCACTTCAAAGCCAACCTCATCATTCATACAGACAATAACGCTGATCTTACATAAAGTTCATTTTCCCAGTATTGATAATTTATTTCACATTCTGTCACTCTTCTCACCAACCTGTCTTATGTATATATGTGTTAGATTAGATTTATGTTTAGAATAGCAATAAAGTTTGTCTGTGTTCAAAGATAAATGACTGTGGTATATTTTGATAAATAATCTCATCCCTGTTTCTAAAAGATTTCACTTCAAAGCTGTACCTAAATACATGTGATATTATTTTCAATAAACCATGAGAATAATATCACTCCAATAAGTGAATTAATCATAATTCACATAATTTAATGGTGGAGAATTTATTCAGACAAATAATGCAGTTATTTGTCATTTATCTAATTTATAATGATTGTCGAATGCGACTAATTCCATTATACATTTCATTACCTAATAATGTACAATAAGGACAGTTTAATTTAGTTCATAGCTCAAAACCCTAAATTACCTTCTAAATTTAGCAAACCAAATACCCTTAAATATATTGGTGTGAGAATGAAGGCACGTTAACGGTTCCCTTCTAAATTCATCAGTACCAAATATCCTACAATTGTTATAACTTTGAAAATAATAATAAAACTTGTACTGTTTCTGCACTCATAATTGATAGTTAGTGTTTATGAATGAGCCAAAACATTATGACCACTCAGGTGAAGCGAATAACGATGATCATCTCCTAACAAGGCTACATGTCAAGGACTTGGTAGATTAGATGGTAAGCGAACAATCAGTTCTCGTAGTCAGTGTGTTGAATGCAGGAGAAATGGACAGGAGTAAAGACCTTAGTGACTTTTACAAGGGCCAAATTGTTATGGCAAGACGACTGGGTCAGAGCATCTCTGAATCTGCAAGGCTTGTCGGGTGCTACCGGACAGCAGTGGTGAGATTCTACCGACAGTGGTCCGAGAAAGAACAAACCACAAACAGGTAACAGGGTGTTTGCACCTACCTAAAGATTGTTGCAGACCAGGTACACCCCTTCATGGCGATTTGTATTCCCTGATGGCAGTGACCTCTTTCAGCAGGATAATGCACCCTGACACACTGCAAACATTGTTCGGGAATGGCTTGAGGAACACGATGAAGAGTTCAAGGTATTGCCCTGGCCTCCAAATTCCCCAGATCTCAATCCAATTGAGCATCTGTGGGATGTGCTGGACCAACAAGTCCGATCCACTGAGGCACCACCTCACAACTTACAGGATTTGAAGAATCTGCTGCTAATATATTGGTGCCAGATACCACAGGACACCTTCAGGGGTCTCGAAGAGTCCACGCATCAGCAGGTTTGCACTGTTTTGGTGGCACGTGGAGGACCCAACAGCATATTAGGCAGGTGGTCAAAATGTTTTCACTCATCAGTTTATGTTAATAATTAGTTAGTATAGTAATAATTTTAAGGGTTATTCAATGCATAAAATATATGATGATTTATTAAAACAATTGGACACTAGTTTGTTTCTAGCATTCTTTAATGCAAGATGTGTGTAACACCTGTGTGTTACTAATGTAGTTCTTAAGGTAAAAGTGTAAGAGTAGATCACACTATATGGAAAAACATTTACCTTAAGATTAGGTCCAGTGGAGGCTGAAGTGCACGCACACACGCACGCACCACACACACACACACACACATTATTAGTAAGAATCCTTTTTGTTATTTAAACCTTGTTTTTCGCTCCCATTTAAGTAGTTGTTTGGTTTGAACTATTTTAGGTCCTATTTTTAGTTCCTATTTAGTTTAGTTTTAATTTGACTAAATCCTAATTTTCAGTATTTTTGTATCTCTAGTTTAAACAGCTGGTTTAACTTGTTTTAATGTTTTTTTTTCCAGCCAATCACCATACAGCAAAATCAATAGAAATGCAAAACCTAGTCTCTGATTGTGTCAATTTATAAATCACTAAAAATTGTTCAAATAAATATCAAAATCCTTTTCACGATACTTTGTTAGTTCAGTTTCAAGTTCAACTCTTGTACCAAGAGGGAAAGAAAAATCCAAAATATCCAAACCATAAGCGCAAGATAATTCCAAGAGATCTGAACTGTATCTGTGTTGTGAGTGGCTCGGCATTTTGATTCTCAGTTTGTGAAATGGATGACTTCACAACATACAGTCTTCATCCAGAGTGAAATCCACACACATAATAGAAGGGGGAAATTAAAACCTGACCTGCACATTGCAGGACAACCCTCTTAGTTCACTTACAATATATCGTCATGAGTTTGACTCTCCATACGGGAGTCAAACCAGAATCCTTGTGTGCTAGCAAGGAGGCTAAAGCCTCTACAGCCTCTAGCATCAGTTGCTAGTGCACCTCTTGAGGTCAGGAGAGTGAGGTTTTATCTAGCACCATTGTGACGCTCCTGTTTACCCACTCTGTACGGGACTCGAACCGGCATCTCCGTCATGGGATTCGAGTGTGCTAACAAGGAGGGTAAAGGCTACAGCCTCAATCAGCTGGCCACCGTTACACACAGATTAATTATTAACTCAGTTCAGCACTGCTTATTTAAGTCCTTATAAATTACAAGTCTCTTAATTAAACTAAACATCATACAGCATACAGTTAGAAAATATTGTACACAGTGAAAATATGTAGTTCAACTGTTCAGATATATAATACAAAAAGTCACCCAATCTGAATATTTAACTCACCAAATCCTGTTTGAAACAACAACTGTTGTGTGTTGAATTTTCCAGTGTGTGTCTGTATTTAATAATGTTTTGTCATTATTGTTTCTCAGTCTTCTCCAACTTAAACGAAGTTTAAAAGTTCTAAATCACTCATAAATGGCAAAAATGGCTTTCTAAAATCTAAGAAAGTCTTGTTTTAAGGCTTGTTTCTGGCTAATGGTCTCTCTCTAAGGCTGTTCCAGCAAGTTCTGTGAACAATCTAACTTTTTGGCTAATCTCTGCAGAGCAAAATCATCACAGGGTTAACCTAATTGGTCATTTTAACCTTGCAGTGGAATTTAGTTGTACTATTGGTTAAATTTGGCTGTAATCTTGCAATATTTTGCAAGTTAAATTCATTTGAATTTAAACTGATTTGATCCCTTATTTCTCTTTAAAGTTTGGCTTTAAATGTATTTTTATTTAAGCCTGGGCTACATGTGGTCCTCTTTTGTCTCACTTACTAAATGCTAAAGGACTCTGTATGCCTCTGCCCTTTACAGCACTCAACAACTGGCTCTTTGTTAGCTGTCCCCTTTATAGGTTATTTAAAAGGTTATTCATCTTTTTAAATATGTCCTTACTCATGCATGTGTTTGAAATGTAGTGTGCAACTTTACTTTGTTCTATCTGCCTTGCTCCTATCTCAGTTTAATGTTAGTCAACTGTAAGTAAGCCACAGGGTTGGGGAACAATGGAATACATTTAATGGCTTTAATTTTTAATGAGAATACTGTGGAATTAAACTGAATTTTACTCTTATTTGTTTTATTTAGCAATTACTCTATTCATTTGGAATAATGTATACAATGAGGCAAGTCAATGTAGACTATTTCCCATTATATATCCACTAGCATTAAAAAAAGAACATGCAGCCAATTATATCGATGAGTAACCTGCTTACTCACCTGCTCAGTCATGTGAATGGAGAAGGAAACAGAGAGCCATGAGTGCAACATGTTTATATCATGGAAATACAGAGAACAATGCTTTATAATTCGGAAAAGGTCATAACATGGCAGTGCAACGTAAGCTGGGTTCATCAGCGACCAACTTGTAACCTGAAGAAGTATTGACTCATTAGGGGGTACATCTTTCTTAATATGTTGTTCACCAAAAAAGTAAAAAGTGTGTCATACTCACCCACATGTCATTGCAAACCCATATGACTTTCTATCTTCTTTGGAACACAAAAGGCCAATTTGTTTAAACAAAAAATTAGGAAAATCGAAGACAAAAAGAATTGATACGTCATGCATTTTTGGCTGAATATAATAAATAAATATAATTCACTTACAAGATTTCTGTTGTAAAACTTTGCTACAGAGTGATGTGAGCTCAAGTACAAACACATTTTTTTCTTGTTTTTTGAGAAGAAACTATATATGTCAGTGTATGAAGACTATTGGCACTCACATGGGGCACATCTTATTTTGTGATATGATTATCCTGACCAGTCCTGTAGGTACTGTATGGTGCTATTACCATACAGACCATTTGTACATTCTCCTATGGTGCGTAAGGAACAATCTGAAAAGTCCTTCACAGAGTCCTCTGCACTAAAACATCGGTGGTTGAAATGTGGTCAAAGTGAGGGGGCACAGTTCTCATAAATGACAGATCCAGATAACTTAAAAACCATGTCAAAGCAAATTAATTGGAGCTGTAAAATGAGCGTACCCATTGTTTTATGCTATAAACAACGAGGAGGCATTTACTTGTATCTTCACTGTGTTTGTCGATATATGTGTTTGTTTATCTTTTTATTTGCTAGATAGAAAATTTATTTAAATAATAGAAACAAGTTGTATGAGTCATTATAACTGCTAAATTAAGCTGCTTTTTATTTATTCCCTTTTGAATGCCCCAATCTGTATCCGCCTTGTGTTTGTCTCTGACCTCCTAACAATATAGCACTTGTTGCCATAGAAACCTAATTTTCATCTTACTCACAGGCCATGCAATGTAACTTCACAATTTGCATGTACATTCACTCTCACAATGATAAGGATATGGATTCATGAACGCACAATCATTCCTACATTATGATACTCTCACCTTACAGTAGTAAAGGTTTAGGTTAAGATTTACTACATTCTTGTTAAAGTGATTGTATTTCTGACCATTACTCAGCTAAGAGAGAGAGAGAGAGAGAGAGAGAGAGAGAGAGAGAGAGAGAGAGAGAGATTGTGTTCAGATCAAAATTAAGAAATGAATTGGGTGTAACAAAAGAGTAGAACGGAGCAGCCGGAGATGTAGGCTAAAAGGCAGATGGATGAAGATCAGGCTGATAGTGTGTGAGAGTCTTTGCACAGGGCTCAGAATTTGGCTTGTTGTCAAACATTAGAAAACACTCAAGTCAGATCTGCAGTTAGTTACACAATATGCTGCAGTACTATAGATTTCAGCAGATCAGACATTCATCAAATCTATTTTAAGAGCATGGTATGGTTTGCTGAGAGTATTTACAGAAGAGCATTAACATTACATCTGGGTTGCATCTTTCACTGGTCCATTCAGAGCTTAAAGGAATATTCCAGGTTCAATTGAAGTTAAGCTCAATCTACAGCATTTGTAGCATAATATTGATTACCACAAAAATGTATCCTGAAAGAAAAAATCAACATTACAGTGAGGCGCTTACGATGGAAGTCAATGGGGCCAATCTGTAAACGTTAAAATACTCACTGTTTCAAAAGTATAGCCACAAGACAGAGATATGTGTGTTAACAAGGTTTTAGTGTGATAAAATCACTTTTCTGTGTAAAGTTATAGCCATATTTACAGATTCCTTGCCATGACAATATAATGTCAACAAACCCAAAACCTTAAATCAACTGTAAAATTACGATTAAACAACTTTACAGCTCAAATAATAAAATTGGCCCCATTCACTTCCAAAAAAAAACAACAACAATATTTTGTCAGGTTTTTCAATTATATTTTTAAATCTGGAGACCTGAATGAGATATTTGACATGCTTTAAAAGAAATTTCTTGTACTGTCCCGTATTTTTTGCACACGTTTGCATGTGCACTTTATATAGGTATACATAGGTATTTTATATAGGTATTTTATTTCGTTGTGTTGTCTCATGTGGTCCTGTGTTTGTCCTATGTTGTTTTTATGTAGCACCATGGTCCTGGAGGAACGTTGTCTCGTTTCGCTGTGTACTGTACTAACTGTATATGGTTGAAACGACAATAAAAACCACTTGACTTGACTTGACTTTAGATTTCAAGTTTTCATTTTATTCATACTTTACATATTTCAGCTCCTTCGAAGGCTCTCTATTAAAGACAAGCTTTAAGAAGAACTATAGAATTATACACTATACCTTTACATGTCCAAAATTGTGTGAACATCCCTTTCTAATCAACACGTTTGGCTATGCACTATATTTTAAGTGATGACAAATCTTACTGCTTCGGCATACAATGACATTTTAGAGAATCCTGCTCTTCCAATTTCTTGGCAAAAGAAGAAACGTTCCAGCATGAAAATGTCCCTTTGGGATGATTCGGAACGCCAACTGTGAGCAAGGCACACTGTTCAGGCACATTTGGGCAATTGACTATATGTACTGTAGTGTGCATGTGTGCCCAATGCCCATATACTGTGTGTGTGTGTGTGTGTGTGTGTGTGTGTGTGTGTGTGTGTGTGTGTGTGTGTGTGTGTGTGTGTGTGTGTGTGTGTGTGTGTGTGTGTGTGTGTGCGCGTTTGTGGTTTAATGAATCTGTAACGTTCAAAGAATAATACATCTTACCTGTCACTAGAAGATGAAAGTGTGTTAGCTTACAGGTAAAGACAGATTACTGTTTCTCCATGAGCACCTGAAATGGCAATAAGCCAGCAATCTAATAGTTCCATACACAAATACGCAAGAGTGACTATTTTTCATTTAAGACCAATGCCATTCATCATCTACTCATATTCTAATATTCTAAATAAATAATAAACTAGAGAGTGAGCTCAACAAAAGTGGTTGTAAGAGACATGGACAGCACCATTATAGATGAAAGCAGTTCATGAATACAAAAATCGTCGCAGCAGCTTGTTGCGCAACTTAGTTTGAAAGACATTATGTGCAATTCAGTTTTCTTTGCCCCCCATTAATGAAAATAGCCACATGATAATGTAGCATGGGAAAATTTGGAGCCCTGATAAGTTGTTTCCTGACAAAAGTGAACCTCTGACAGGCCTCTGTGTGATATGGCCCCCTTCCCATGCATAGTAATGGTCCTGAGCTCCTTATTTGCCACCCTAATTGTCAAGGCATGAGAAAGGTCATTTTGCCTCTAAATTATCTGCTATGCATTTGATTACCTAGACTTCTTAGTGGATGTAGCATTGGGTAACCTTGGCATTTAGACATACAGGCAAGGATGCTTAGAAAGGGTGCCACTTAATTCACACTTTTACTTCAAGGAATGTCTTGTTCATATCTACGCTTGAATATTCTTGCATTTGTGCATCTTCTCAGTGTATATTATATCTGTGGTTATTATGATCCTATCTGGGCTGTTTTCTGTTGTGTGAATTAATTATATTTACATCATTAAATTATTCAGTGAACTTTTAAGACGATTAAAACTTTATATATATACATAAGATGTTTCACAAAGCATTTGTCTTAAGACGGTTATTTATATCTGCTACTTTATTGTGTCAATAGGAAATATAAATGTTAGACTCCTAAACATTACTTTTACAAATAGAAAAGATTACAATAGATTAATTTATTTAAATTTAAGTTGAACAGCGCCCTTCTGCTTCACCCTCTCTCTCTCTCTTTTGCACTAGTCTTATTGTGGCACACACACACACGCTAACACAGATGCATATGAAAACACACACACACACACACACATAGAGAATTAAGTCACGACCAACAAACAAATTGGTGTAAATTTTGTTTGGATTATACATGCAGAAGAATTGAAACGACATGATTCGAATCTAGGATTTTCCCAATCTTAATCCTGGAATTCCACAACATCATAAAGAATTCAGGTGCCAGTAAGTCTCACATCTGGCCAATAAAACTAACAAAGAGACTTATCTGTATACCATATGACTTGAAAACTTCTCTGCAAAGATGCCCTAAGTTCAAAGGTCAAAGCAATAAATGACAGAACACACACTCTTGGAGTTCCCAAGAGACTCAGGACACACAAGATTCTGTCCTCAAATATAAACCAGTTTGCTACACTGAGACTCATCAGATCACATGACACAGACGTTCTACACAAAGTCACAGTACTTTACCGATTTAACCTTCTAAAATGTACAGATTGCATTTAAATCCACGATTTATACAATACCTAGGCTTGCTAGGTAATTCTGACAATTGCTTTAAACTGTGGAAACTGGTATAACTGACAAATTAATGATTACAGCCTGATATACCTCTTTAAAATGTGTGTAATATTTTATCCATGTTGTATAACCAAGGAATTAACCAGTATAATTTGTAACCAGGGATTTTCATGTTTTATTACCTACACGTACAATATTAATGAAAGAATGTCAAGTTTAGTATGCAAACGCTCGCTTGGTTACATAGAGGAAGCTAATGACAATGAATATCATATGTCTCTTGTACCATTCTCAAGATATAAAAGTTCATGATTAAATATGCACTATTTTTGATTGGGAGATTTGTAAGAATCCAACACAAAGGACCATAAAATCACCTGTTGGAAAAGACAGTCCAGTTGATCATGTGACTCTGAAAACTCTCTTCTTTTTTTCGCAGGACACCTTTGGGAATGCGGTCAATTCAGTTCAAATGTTTCCAAACAGGAAGAACATGCTCTCTACACTTCCTCTTCTGTCTTTGGGCTCTTCTTGTCTCTCCTGCTCCGCAGACTGCTCAGACTTCACTCTAACTCTTCCCTAGTGGTCTTCTCTGGATCTCGTCGGAACTAAATTCATGCCATGTGAGGTTCAAGGAAGCCTCTCACTCTCTGTGGTCTATGAGAAGGCCTCATTTCTAAGCCAACCTCATCATTCATACAGACAATAACGCTGATCTTACAGATGTCCAAAACATCGACGGAACGAACTTTCGACCAAGAGCCAAGAACCAGGCAACACAAATAACGCAAGGAAACACAAAGACACACAAGTACATCTCTACAGTTTGCTCAAAGTGCTGGTGTATTAGTTAAATACTTTGGGAATTCATTTTCCCAGTATTGATCATTTATTTCACATTCTGTCACTCTTCTCACCAACCTGTCTTATGTATATATATGTTAGATTAGATTTATGTTTAGAATAGCAATAAAGTTTGTCTGTGTTCAAAGATAAATGACTGTGGTATATTTTGATAAATAATCTCATCCCTGTTTCTAAAAGATTTCACTTCAAAGCTGTACCTAAATACGTGTGATATTATTTTTAATAAACCATGAGAATAATATCACTCCAATAAGTGAATTAATCATAATTCACTTATTAAAGCTAATTCCTTACAGTAGAAAATGTGAGCGGATACAACAAGATTTTGTATTACGATTTTAATGGTGGAGAATTTATTCAGACAATAATGTAGTTATTTTTCATTTATCTAATTTATAATGATTGTCGAATGCGACTAATTCCATTATACATTTCATTACCTAATAATGTACAATAAGGACAGTTTAATTTAGTTCATAGCTCACATATTTCAAGACCCTAAATTCCCTTCCATACATTGGTGTTAGAATACGGCATATTAACAGTTCGCATCTAAATTCATCAATACCAAATATCATACATATAATGGTGTGAGAATGAGGGCATTTTTAAAGTCCCCTTCTTAATGTTGCATACCATATATCCTACAACTGTCAATACAACATTTTCTATATAATCCGAAAGCACTTTTAAAATCTGTGGAAAGCACCATGGCGCTCTGCCTCCTCCCCCCATCACACCCACACATGGACACAAACACACACTCACATACATACATGGACTTACTCGCGAGCCAGGCCACTGCGACAGTAAATGAAATAACCACACATTATAACAGTTCTATGCAGAAAATCATTTCTGAACACAACACGTCAAACATTGAGGTGGATGGGCTACAGCATTTACCGTTACAAGTTCTGCGTTACCGCAGCCTTTCTGTCAGCTCGAACCATTCTGGCCCTTCTCCTTTGACCTCTCTCAGAAAGGCATTTCTGTCTGCAGGACTGTCACTCACAGATCAGCTGTTGCAGAAATACTCAAACCCTTCTGGCACCAACAATCATGCCATGGTCGAAATCACTGAGATAAAAAAAAAAATCCCCATTCTGATGGTTGATGTGAACATGAACTGAAGCTCCTGGCTCATATCTGCATGATTTTACGCACTGCTGCCACATGATTGGCTGATTAGCATGTATGATTGTTGGTGCCAGATGGGCTGGTTTGAGTCTTTCTGTAACTGCTGATCTCCTGGGATTTTCACGCACAACAGTCTCTAGAATTGACACAGAATGGTGCCAAAAACAAAAAACATCCAGTGAGTGGCAGTTCTGCGGATGGAAACACCTTGTTGATGAGAGAAGTCAACAGAGAATGGCCAGACTGATTCGAACTGACAAAGTCTACGGTAACTCAGATAACCGCTCTGTACAATTGTGGTGAGAAGAACATGATCTCAGAATGCTATTATTAGATGCAGGTTGGCAATCTTATGGCGACACAAGGGGGTTCTATACAATATTAGGCAGGTGGATTTAATCTTGTGGCTGATCGGTGGATATGTATACAGACATATTTTTCTGTAACCAGTCTTTTAAAATAGATGATAATGAAATATGCATGACTAAAATCCAGTAGGCATTTAGGCACTTTATAAATGAATACTTTTGCTACTGCTATGAATTTTCTCCTAACAAGACTAATGAGAGGGAATGGCAGTAGCAGACAGGAAACATTCCAAACACACTTCTTTGCCAAAAAAGCATCATTACAATCTACATGAACAGTGAACAAATTACCTGTGTTATGAACTGGATGGCCACGATGATAGATAAGTCTGCTGATATTGTACTTCACATCTGCTATTTTTAAAAACAAGTTATGGGCGAGTATAGCAGACTAAATATCTTATTTGTCAACAAGTGGAGGTCATTTCATAAGACACGAGCACCAGAATGGAGGCCCTCCAGTAAAATACACAATTCCAGTCAGTCTAAAAGTCTAGATCACAAAGCAAAACTTGAGATGCCCTTCCTGCACATTTAGGGCACAAAGGCTGTGACTGTCAATTTACAATTCAAATCAGCCAAATTGCGTGAATGTTTGGCAAGAGTTATCCTCACCTAAAGGGCAAGATTAGAGCTATCTGCATAGAGCAGACTAATCATGAATAATTTGATGGCAAAAATGACTTTTATGTTGTTTATTACCACGCTGTCATATTTCTCCTCATGTCAGACATGCAAATGTTGCCCTGTCGTGGCTTAATTAGCTCCTCGCTCACACAATTTTAGCTGATCACACGTTACTGTAGTTACGAAGGAGAAAAAAGACCCCAAAGGGGCTCATCAGATAAAATGTTTTAATATCTCTGAATCTATTTTACATCACTCCTAATTATGTGTAGAACCCAGGCCTTTCAATATTATATCAAATCCTTCTTGTGTTTTTTAAGATAAAGAAGTGGCTGTTCATTGCCATTGCTTCACCATTCTTAGTCAGCGCTATTATCAAGCAGTTTAGTCACAGCCTATTCTGGAATCCTCAAATGTGATGAAACTAATCACATTAATCACATGCTTGTGCCAGGACTGTTCTATTCTGCTTCAAGGGCAAATTCTCTAAGGATATGAACAGTTTGTCAACACTCTTGCATCAAAAACACATAGTCTGTTGAATATTAATTCAAATCGGTTTATGGGCGGATAATAATGGGTGTGTAATTTCGGCACTACTGGCATCATTAAACTGAGTTGTGAAAATCACGGTTTTCAAACAGTTTCCAGAAAGCTTCCCCTGTCTTTTTTTGGTTGTGCAAACAGATAGTCCCACTACAAAGTGACACCATTACTTAAACTAATGTTCCTGCGTTGGGCTGGACAGGCAGTTCAAACAATGAAGCGATTGTCTGTGGGGGGCAACTGCTTTCGGGTCCTTGAATAAAGTATAACAGGCGATTAAGGGCAGACGGTGGACTTTCTGGTGCCCTCCTAGGGCAAGATGGTGCCCCCCCCATGGAGATGATGCCTTACGCAGACTGCGTAGTATGCGTATAGGGAGCAGCGGTACTGCCAACAGTACACATTTAGGGAGACATGTAAAATGTGTATTTTTGGGGAGCCTCCAGGACAAGTTTGGGAACGCTGTAATGTATTAAGTTAAGGTATTAATTGCCATGAGAGCATTGTCATTTTTGCAATAGTTTTTTTGTCTCAATAGAAAATGAAAGTACTTAATTCACACTCATGCCATGCTGTTATTTTTTAATGTCAATGTTTTATAATTTAGCGATTTTAAGAGCAGGTATATAAATGGGGTATATTTTATTGACCCCTCTATATAACTGCTCTTTTAAACATTATAGTCTCTGTTAGGGTTATAAGGAGAAACATACAGTATTATTAACACAGTCTTTTAACCCTCTTTTTAAAAGCATTGTTCTTTATGCAACCTTTAAAAAAAGAGTTCTGCTTTAGCCACAACTCAAACAACCCTAATCTGGTAGAGACAGATAAGACACTTAAGGTACTAAAATGTACTATTTCAGCACAGATAAGGTACAAATACATTCGTACTGACATTGCACATATTTTCTGACAGTGTATTAATTAAATCATTATATATGTTTCAAGATATGCATAACCAAATTCTCTCCACATTAAATGTCAAAGGTCTTTGTGTTATTGATTGATTTAGGTTTTTCTTATTCCTGTTGAGACAACAACCCCAAACTATTGGTCATAAAGGGCAACACTGTATTTTTTCTGGTCCAAAAGTATTTCTACCAGCTCAAGAGCTATGCTAATTCACTGGCCAGGTGTTTAAATTAATAGTTCACCCAAAAATGAAAGTTCTCTCATCATTTACTCACCCTCATGTCATCCCGGATTTGTATGACTTACTTTCTTCCACTGAAAACAAAGATTTTAAGAATGGCCCATACAATGCAAGTGAATGGTGACCAAAATGTGAAGCTCCAAAGCAAATAAAGGCAGCATCCAGTGGTTAAATCCATATCTTATGAAGTGACATGATATGTGTGGGTGAGAAACAGATCAATTTATAAGTAAATTTTTACTATCAATCTTCACATTCACTTTTACATTCTTCTTTTGTGTTTGCCGATTCACATTCTTCATCCATATCACCACCTACTGGACAGAGAAAATTATTTATAGTAAATCAGGACTTAAGTATTGATCTGTTTCTCACCTTCACCTATCATATCTCTTCAGAAGACATGGATTAAACCACTAGAGTTGTTTGGATTACTTTTATACTGCCTTTGTGATTTTTGGAGCTTCAAAGTTTTGGCAACTATTCACTTGCATTGTATGGACCTACAGAGCTGAAATATTCTTCTAAAAATCTTTGTTTGTGTTCAGCAGAAGAAAGAAAGTCATGCACATCTGGTATGGCATGAGAGTGAGTAAATGATTAGAGAATTTACATTTTTGGATGAACCAACCCTTTAAGGGGTGTTCAGAATGGAACAAAAATGGTTTCTTCGGATGTCTTGAAGGGCGGAAGTTGGGTCCCTTTTAATTAGAGGACCAAAAAAAGTCAAAGAAAAATGGAATAGCTGGCATTGTCTTCTAGGAAATTAGATTTTCTTACTGTGTGTTTTTTAAGGCTTGCCTGAGAGAACACTTCATACCACTGTTTATTTAATCTTGTGTTTCAGGTGGTTTGAGTGAGAGGCAGCTGTAAATTTCATTTGCATTCATTAATTTCATCCTAATGGCATTGCCATTAAGTTAGTGTGTGTGTGTGTGTGTGTGTGTGTGTGTGTGTGTGTGTGTGTGTGTGTGTGTGTGTGTGTGTGTGTGTGTGTGTGTGTGTGTGTGTGTGTGTATGTGTGTGTGTGTGTGTGTGTGTGTGTGTGAATTTCCTATTTAGGTGAAAATGGATTTGGGCTCCATTAGCTGATTAGGCGTAAAATGACATTATCTTTCACAATGTGAACTTAATGCCAGTCATTTGAAGATGGATTACCCTTTGCGGAGACCCTCTCTCCGTCAATCACTTCCATTATAGGCTTGTGGTCTAATACTGTGTATATGCTATATGAATAATATATATTTATAATGTTCTCCCATTTTATAGCAAACATACTGAAACCAGAATAGTGCGAGATTTGAAGGAAATAATAACAAATCTAATGAACTCAGCTTGTGCAATCAAGATATGTTGAACGATGGAAACTGAACTCTGAGAAATCGCCACAATTTTCATACAGAAATATTAATGCAAGATATAGGCAAAATGTGTCCTACAAGTCATTCAGCCATGATTCTACTTTAGCTTAATACTTCATTTGAATTGAGTAGAGGCCCAATCACAAGTAGATGAATGTTTTTCCTCTGTAGATCTTTCCTCAGGTGTGCGAGAAAACGTTTGGTTATGTATGTAACCTCCATTCCCCGAGGGAGGGAACGACACGTTGTGTCGGAGAAGCGACACTAGGGGTCTCTCTTGAGCGCCGATATTCACCTCTGACCTATTGAAAAGGGCCAATGGGAGTTGGCAGTCAGTATTTGCATACCCCGCCCCCGGACATACGGGTATTTAAGCGGGGAAAATACGGAAGTTTAGTCAGGATTTTTCTGAGGAGCCGGAATGGTCCGGCCACAACAGTGGCTCGGTTCAGTGACATGGCGGAGGAAAGACACAACGTGTCGTTCCCTCCCTCGGGGAACGGAGGTTACATACGTAACCAAACGTTCCCCCTCTGTCGCTCTCTCCACGTTGTGTCAGAGAAGTGACACTAGGGGACCCATTCCAATCTTGCCTTGTGCTGAACCATGTACGTGAACCGCCGATACAGAGGCGGGCAGGGATTTCATCCAGTGCCGCGCATCGTCTGTACCTGGCTGCACGTACCCTTCCCCAATGCCCCATAAGAACATCGGAGTCCTTCTAGTTACCCTGGGAGGGGAACAAGGTGATGTTTGCCAACATGGGAACGGGCCAGCCTGGCTGGGCCTCTTTTCTCTCTATGTTTCTCGCATAGAGCAATCACGGCCGGGGCCCTTACACGCATATAGGGAAGGGGTCTTACCCAGACCCTCGCGGAGACCACACCTGCCCTTTTTCTTGGGGAGGAAAAGTGGTAGACACGTCACTACGGCCGTCTTAGGGCTTGTGTGGAAAGTATGGTGCGGTGGTAGATCCAGCCTCGAAAGGGGGGAGTTGCTACAGCACGGCGACCGAGGCAGCTGTAACTGCCTAAGGGAGACATGGGGGTCCGCTCGTAAGGGGACAGAACCGTGGAATTACACACAGGGGGAGTCCGAGCAGGAGGCCTTACCTGTGGAGCACCTATACCAGTACAGGGTAGCCATCAGGGTACCCGCAGTGGCTTGGGTCGGCGAGTTCCTCCGCTGAACCGCGGACCCGGAGGGCTGGGGAGGAATCGACCAGGGGCCCGACTTCGGAGTGGAGCGCCCTGGGAAGAAGGCGCACTACTTTACCTTGACGTCAGGAAAAGGGCGCTGAGCGCAAGCGATCCACCCGGCCGGTCGGTCTACGTGTTACCGAGTTCTACGGGCTCGGACCTGACAAAACACGAGACGTAACCGACTCAACGCGGAGGTTGTAAAACCTCGCGAAGGTGTTGGGTGTTGCCCAACCCGCGGCTCTACAGATGTCTGCTAGGGAGGTGCCCTTGGCCAGTGCCCACGAGGACGCAACACCCCTTGTTGAGTGAGCTCGGACCCGCAAGGGTAGGGGCACGGCCTGGGTGTGATAAGCCAGTGTGATGGCGTCGACAACCCAGTGGGCGAGCCTCTGTTTGGAGACGGCATTCCCTTTCTGCCGTCCCCCAAAGCAGACAAAGAGCTGCTCAGAGCGTCTGGTGCTCTGTGTGCAGTCCAGGTAAATGCGCAGGGCGCGCACTGGACACAGCAACGAAAGGGCTGGGTCTGCCTCCTCCCGGGGTGTAAAGGTGCCTGGTAGAGGGGGCTCTGGCTTGGTTGATTAGGCGTTGTCATGATAGCGCGTCCGCTACGACGTTGAGCTTGCTGGGGATGTGAGTGGCACGCAGCGACTTGAGACGGCGGGCGAGTTGTGACATGTGGCGGGAGCGTACGCCGCCTTGGCGATTTATGTACGCCACCACCGTGGTGCTGTCCGATCTCACGAGGACATGTTTGTCCCGAACTAACGGGAGGAACTTCCTGAGAGCAAGAAGGACGGTCAACAACTCCAGGCAATTGATGTGCCAACGCAGCGGGGCCCCTTTCCAACGGCCCGCTGCTGCGTGCCCGCTGCACACGGCACCCCACCCGGACCGGGAGGCGTCGGTTTTGACCAGAACGCATCGGGACACCTGCTGCAGGGGCACTCCTGCCCGTAGAAAGCAGAGGTCTGTCCAGGGTCGGAGTGTTTTGAGGCAGACGGGGGTGATCCTTACCCGATGCGTGCCGTGGTGCCATGCTTGTCTCGGGACTCGAGTCTGGAGCCAGTGCTGGAGTGGTCTCATATGCATCAACCCCAACGGCGCGACTGCCGCGGAGGACGCCATATGCCCCAGGAGCCTCTGGAAAAGTTTTAAAGGGACCACTGTGCCTGGCTTGAAGGAAGCGAGGCAGTCCAGCACCGACTGAGCACGCTCGCTCGTGAGGCATGCTGTCATTGAGACTGAGTCTAACTCCAACCCGAGAAAAGAGATGCTCTGATCCGGAGTGAGCTTGCGCTTTTCCCAGTTGACCTGAAGCCCCAAGCGGCTGAGGTGCCGGAGCACTTGGTCTCTGTGTGTGCATAGTAACTCTCGTGAGTGTGCTAGGATGAGCCAGTCGTCGAGGTAGTTGAGAATGCGGATGCCGGTTACTCGTAGCGGGGCAAGGGCCGCCTCTACGACTTTCGTGAAGACGCGAGGGGACAGAGACAGGCCGAAGGGGAGGACTTTGTACTGAAATGCCTGGCCGTCGAACGCGAACCGTAAGTAGTGTCGGTGTCGTGGCAGAATGGAGACGTGGAAGTACGCGTCATTCAGGTCTACCGCTGCGAACCAATCTAGATGCTGAACGCCAGCCAGAATATTTCTCTGAGTGAGCATTTTGAACGGGAGTTTTAACAAGGCCCGATTGAAAACTCGCAAGTCCAGGATTGGTCGTAAGCCGCCGCCTTTCTTGGGTACAATGAAGTAAGGGCTGTAGAAACCCTTCCTAATTTCGGTTGGAGGGACGGGCTCTACCGCGAAGAACCCTACCGGGACCCTTGGCTAAGAGGGTCGCAATTTCTGTGCGCAGGGAACTGGAATGCTCGCCGTGTACTGCGGAAAAGCGGACGCCCCTGAAGGGGGGTGGGAGCCGGGCAAACTGAATTGCGTAACCGAGTCGAATGGTCCGGTGCAGCCAGCGTGATGCGTTAGGAAGCGAAAGCCACGCTTCCCAGCTCTGCGCTAGGGGCACCAAAGGGACGAGTATTTTGGATGTACCCGGTGGGGCCTCGCAGCGGGCGGAACAGGTAATGCAGCGTTGGGCGGCTTCGTTGCGGCCTGAGGCTGAGGTGCTGAGAATAGACTCAAAGCACTTACCTTGCTCCGCGTGCCCGGCAGGGGACGGGTTCTTGACTGAGGAGGAGGTCTGATGTTGGCGTCCTCTGGACTCGTCTGAACCGGCCGGCCGGGGGACAGTCGTGGGCAGGCGGAAGGCGGGATCGCCGCGTCCGGTGTACCGGGACTGTTGTGATCTGAAAGCACATTGCTGTGAAAACGGTATTTGCAGGCCAGGTGACCCAGAGGCAAAGGAAATAGCTCTTTTATTGAGAATGTGGGTACCACAGCCCCCGTCAGGGGGTGTGGCAAATGAAAAAACAAAGGATTCTCCTCCCGGCCCTCCACCGGGGGATGGAGCGGTCTTACCACCTCCGGAGCTAACGTCTTCGGCTCTGGGTCGGCTGTCTCAGGAACGCTTGGGATCCTTCGGGGTCCTGGAGGGGGTTCGTGAGACAGGGGGCGTGCGCCGCCTGCGGAGTGCTCGACGCTGGGGCTGAGAGCTGGGCCTGGGTTGAGGCGGAGCAGGAGCTGGTTTCCTCGCAGGGGGACGCCCTCGGCGGGCAGACGGGGCAGGGCCCGTAGCGGCAGGTCTGCGGCGGGGCATGATGTGCGCACATCAGGATCAGGTCCACCCCCATGCATGTTTCTGAGAGCTTTGGCCTGGTGGACTTGCAGGAGGGCCATCGCATGCAGGGCGGAGGCAGCGCGTCCAGCCGTAGTGTAGGCCTTCGCGTTGAGCGAGGATGTTGTCCTACAGGGCTTGGATGGGAGTACGGGGCGACCCCGCCAGGAGGTAGGGCTACCGGGGCATAGATGGTGCGCAACTGCCCTATCGACCTGGGGAATCGCGTCGTACCCGTGGCGCTCTCCGCCGTCGAGGGTGGAGAGAGTGGAGCGGGTGGAGCGGGTGGCACCTAGACGAGCGGAGAGCGGGCTCTCCACGTAGACGTCAGCTCATCATGCACCTCCGGGAAGAAAGGGACCGGGGGGATGCGAGGCCACGAACGGCGCGCTGCCTCCATGAACCAATCATCCAACCGAGAAGGCTGTGGGGAGGATGGAGGGTTCCAATCCAACCCCACGCTCAAGGCGGCCCGGGCAAGCATGTCGGACATCTGAGCGTCGGCTTCAGCCTGGGCATGCTGGCCCGAAGGCGGCAGTCCAGGGGAGTCCTCGGCATCAGCCACCGCACTGCAGCAGCGAGCTCATCTGCTTCGGACTCGGGAGGATAGACAGCCAGGCCGTGAGGCGAGCTGCTATCGCCGCGAGCGTGGACGGAGACCAGCGAGCGTGTCGGGGAACGGGAGGTTCGAGGGGGGTTACCCGGCGAAACTGCACCCGCTGCCGCCCCCAAATCGCCCCAGCGCCAACCGCACCGTCATTAATCCCGTGGGAATAAGGAGAAATGTGGGGTGCAGCTGGGGTGGCTTGCTTTCTGTTGAAAGCAAGCCGCGACCGCAACGTGGTCATGGTCATGTTCTCGCAGTGAGAACATGAACCATCCACAAACGCCGCCTCGGTGTGATCGCGGCCCAAACTCACGAGACAGCGCCTGTGGCCGTCTGAAGCGGAGAGCACTCTACCGCATCCGGGAACGACACATAGGGGCGGAAAAGCATCTTGAAAAAGACGCGTCCTTAAAAGGACGTTCAACGCCGCTGTGTTTGCTCTTTTAGTCAGCTGGAAAAAAAAAAAAAGTCTTTTAATACACAGTGTGTGTGTGTATATGTCTGCGCTGTCGAAGTGCTCAGGGGCAACAATGCTCGCCATGCAATGAGAAGGAGAAAGCTGCTGTTGTGCGCCGTCAAGATCCAACAGCATGCAGATCGTCAGAGGAAAACAGGACGTTTGAGTGGTGTGTAACTCGCAGCAAACTGCAGACAGACCATCGGCTCCGAAGAAATTTTCTGACTAAACTTCCGTATTTGCCCCGCTTAAATACCCGTATGTCCGGGGGCGGGGTATGCAAATACTGACTGCCAACTCCCATTGGCCCTTTTCAATAGGTCAGAGGTGAATATCGGCGCTCAAGAGAGACCCCTAGTGTCGCTTCTCCGACACAACATGTAGAGAGCGACAGAGGGGGAACTAATCACACAGAGGTGTTGTGATTTCATTTTGCACAGTATAATGTGCCGGCTGGAACCCACAAGACAATCAATGAAAACTTGATGAAAAAGACGAGTTTGCCTTGTTGCATTGAGCCATTGTCATGGAGAGGAGAATCTGCAGGGGAACGAAAGACAGAAAAGGGGAAATGGCTCTGCAAGGTGCTGACATAAAAGAGAATGTCACATTTACATTTCACATTAGCAAAGTCGTTGGGGTAATGCTTTTCTCCAATTGTTTAGCCCCAAAGAAAACAAAAGAGGAATTGAAGAAACGCTGGATCTGTCTCACTCAGACAGTCTTATATACTATAAACAGCTGCCTGAAAACATGGTGCTTATGTATGTGAGTCATACTATACGACATATACTATAATAGCCTATATTGTGTGTCTAGATACTATTCATTATGGTTTCAGTGTCACTCTTTCTCATAACCTGAAATACATTTCAAAGTATGGATTTGCCTCATTCTCTCCAATACAATCACACCAGGGCTAATAAACTGCAAACATTACTACTAATGATTGTGAGGAAGAACACATCTCTTAGAGACAATTTCATTAAACCTTTGTTGCAAAACCTTGTTTTGTTCATTAAAGATTGTTAATATGAAGTCATTGTAGTGGGCTATAATTTGAAGTGCTAGTAAAAGAGATCTGAAAAACCCTATTTTCAATTTCCTGCTTGGTTCTGATGCCTCTTATTGAATTGCCTCTTATCAGTGTCTCCCTGTACCAACATTATCATAGAGCCCTTTGTCTGCTGCTGTAAAATAAAAACACTCCAGCCCAAAATGCATTTTCCTTATTATCTAAAAAAAAAACCATGAGATTTATTTTCAGTCTAATAGCATGACTAAGGATTCACACATTCAATTCACACACAAAACACAATGACATTTACAGCTCTCCTTATTTAATGGCATGAATTTCTATAATTGATTGTGTTAATGGCTAAAATGTTTTATTATGTATTCATGTAAGAGGTTACCTTAATAAACCTAACCTGCACTGTAACCTACCTCATGTAAATCCCCTGGAAGTCACTAAAACCACACGTACTGGGTCTCGTTTACTTATAATTGCATGGAAGTGGAGTGGCCGTTCTCCTCCCTTTAAAACATTAAACAGGCACGGTGTCCATGGCAGGGCACCACGAATGAAGCCGCTGCTTTCCAACAAAAACATTGCTGTGCACCTGAAGTTTGCCAAAGACCACTTTGACACTCACAATGCTACTGTAAAAATGTTTTGTGAACTGATGAAACTAAGGTTGAATTGTCTGGGAAGAGCACACAGCACTATGTATGGTGTAAAAAGTGCACATTGTGGCATAGTTTCCTTTGCTGTTGCCTGCTCTTGTGATAAAACTAGTGAATACTAAAGAAGACCATGGTCTCTGTGTGAACTGATTATTTTGTAGAAATCTGTTGAGTATGAAACAAAAGCATGATTGTGAGGGAATTAAAATAAATTGGTAAGTCAGAGTAAACGTTTTGATTAAAACAATTTTTTTTTTTAATAATTAAATGAGAAGTGCCCTTTATTTCCACTTCAGCCCCTGCCCCCCAAAATATATTTCTAAAAATAAAATTCACATTTTGGATTGACCCAGTCAGAGCCCATACCTTAAGCCAATAGAGGTTCTTTGGAAGTAGTTCACACTAGACATCTTAAGACTATGGCAGAGCAGGGGCCCTGGGTTGCTCAGTGTTAAAGACGCTGACACTCACCCTTGGTTCAAATCCCAGGGCATGATGAGTGACTCCAGCCAGGTTACAAAATGAACAACTAGCACAGATTATTACAGTCCAGCAGTGGTGTTGTGAAAACATGGTTTTACCAAACATGCAAAACTATATTAAAGACCCAAAAAAATTTTATTTTAAACAAAAGGGTACGGGACAGCCTTTTTTTGTTTGTCAGTAACTGAGACTGACCTCTAAAAATGCTTTTACAAAGAAACATATTCTGGTCAAATGCAAAAAGCTTTAAATCAGCCAAATTGTTATAAATTTAGCTAATGTATGTGATCAAGTTGACTTTTGTTTTGCAATGATTTGCATTGAGTTACCATCTTTATACATTAAAAATTTTATTTAGAACTTGATTCAAGTGATTACATAGTACAGATGTGCTGTGGTACGGTATTAATATGTTTCCCCCTTATTTTTTCTTTTATAGTTAATAAAGAATTGGGCATTCCAAATTGGGATAAAAAAAATAATATGGCAGAGCTAAAGCAGTTCTGTAAGGAAGAATGGTCAAAAAATCAGTCTGAATGTTGTGCAGGTCTAATCCACATCTACCGGAAATGCTTGGTTGAGGTTATTGTTTTCAAAGGAGCATCAACCAGTTATTGAAACCAAGGGTTCACTTACTTTTTCACAGCACTGTGAATGTTTAATGGGATGTGTTCATTAAATTTACATTTACATTTATTCATTTGGCAGACGCTTTTATCCAAAGTGACTTACAAAAGAGGAAAACATCAGTGAATCATCTTAAGGAGACAGTGGTAGGAAAAGTGCCATTCTACAAAGTTTCACTAGCATAAGAACAGTATTCAAAACAGATTAAAGTGCAACAAGAAATTATTATTATTTTGTATTTTGTTTGTGACTGGTTAAGTGCTCATGGAAAAGATGTGTTTTAAGTAGTTTTTTGAAGACAGAGAGTGAGTCAGCTTCACGGATGGAGTTGGGCAGGTCATTCCACCAATGTGGTACAGTGAAACTGGAAGTCCGGGAACGTTTTTTGGTGCCTCTTCGTGTTGGTTCAACAAGGTGACACTCCTTAGCCGACCGCAGGCTTCTGGTGGGCGAGTAGCTCTGCAGAAATTATTTTAGGTATGCTGGAGCAGACCCAGTGACTGTTTTGTATGCCAGCATCAGAGCCTTGAATTTGATACGTGCATCAACCGGCAGCCAGTGAAGAGAGACAAGGAGTGGTGTAACATGTGCTCTCTTTGGTTCATTAAAGACCAGACGTGCTGTTGCATTCTGGATCATTTGCAGAGGTCTAATTGCACATGCAGGGCTGCCTTGCAATGAGAGATTTACAGTAGTCCAGTCTAGTTATGACAAGTGACTGAACAAGCATTTGTGTGGCATGTTCAGAGAGGAAGGGTATGAAGACATAAAAGATTATAATTGTTTATGTGTTGTTATCTGAAGCATTTTAGTGTTTGTTTATACTTGTGACTTTGATTATGAAATCACATCTACTTTCAAACAACTAATTCCAAAGTGTTCACATACTTTTTCTTCCAACTATTGGTAGAGGGGCCCCATTTTTTAAATCTGCTCAGGGCCCCCAAAATGCAAGGGCCAGTCCTGGAACAGGACACCTTCCCGGCACCTTATAAAAGAGCTACCGATACTGTGACTGTAATTATGCACTTTGAGCACTGCCACAATTTAAAGAAACTCCCTTTGATTGCAATGTTGTGCAGTACACACATACTAAAACTATCCAACAAAACAAACAGATTCCGGCCTTCAACCAAATTAATCGAAGCACATTCAAAGGCTTTGGTTATGCCGTTTGTGTCCTCTTTCACTAAGCACTCACTATCCCAGCTCAAGCAATAATAGATTAATATTATACATATTTTTTTAATTTGAAAAAGACTATATATATATAATAAGACCAGTGCCGGCCCGGTCCTTCCTATAGGCAAACTAAGCAACTTGCTTAGGACCCCTGATCCACCTGGGGGCCCCCACACTGTGAAAGACATTATAAGTAGTGTTGAGAACATACTGAAGGGGAACCCCATACAAGGTAGAACTGGCACTAACTAAGACGCTGTATAATTTAATGAATTTCGTGTTTATTCCATGTTTTTAAGGACACCCGAAGGATGTGATTTTGCGAAAGGTTTCATTTGGTTCTAAATTTTTATCGTAAATTTAGAATACATTGTAGTGCGAACATATTGATGAATGTTTTCTATGTGAAAACATTTGCATGTGGATTCCATACACAAAATTGTTGTTAGTGAATGAAGCCCACAGTTTTTTGTTTTTTTATCACTGACACCATTTGGCAATGTGGTTGATATGAAAATGTAACTGAAGTCATCAGTAAGAGTATATTACCTCTGCTTGCTCTATAGAGTCTGTGAAATGTGATAAAAAAGAGTGCTTTGATACTATTTGTATTGGAAATTGTCCACTGATCCTTTTATGAACAGTGAGTTGTGGCTTGGAGACAGAAGAGTCTCTAGACTAGAGTAAGGAACATTAATTGACTTTACTAAGTCAACCTTTAATGTACAAATCACCGTAGAAATACTTTCCTCGCCACCATTTTCCTTCTTTTTCATGTGGCAGGGAGCATTCTGCTCACAGTCAAGTAGACATTAATTCCTTTCAATCTTCACACTCAATTTATTCTAAAATTTCCCTGCCGATATGCTTGGTCCTCTAATTTAGAGGTTATGAATTTAATAGTGAAGAAAGAATGGATGAAAGAAAAAACGTAATCATACACCATGACTGTGTGTGGGGAGTCTATTATGAAAAGTGTTTCTTCTACCCCAAGGACATAAGTGGTCAGTAAAGGGATGGAAGCCAATGGAGTAAACCAATAAATACAAAACAGCTAGAATAATTAGGTCTTTTAGTTCTGCTTCAGATTTTTTTTAAAGGCTATTTCTATGCCTGCATTCTACTTTCATTAAGTGAAGGGTAAAATTCATGAATAACTTTACAAAGTACAAAACTGTCCAATTTCTAGCAGGTTTATCTTTTCTCCCCAGCCACTTGCCTCAAACTATCCTGATACTGTTAAATTGCTTTAGCCCATCATTCCACACACTCGTCAGTCAAATGTATTTGTCCACCCAAAAATGCTATGGTGAATGGAAAACATTAATTGTATTGTTTATCAGCACAATTGATGAACAGAATTGTCATCATTAATTCTGGTGGGTGGGAAAATGAATGATGGGACTGGCATTCGAGGAGAAGAAAAAACTGAACCATTATAATGAAGAAATTAACCTCTCCAACCACCCCAACAGACGCAGGCATTAAATCTGTGCCATCCATCAAAATTACATGCAAATTAGGCACCGGAAGGCCATATGTGACTTTACTTTTTGGTCAAAGGCTGGCACTGGTGTCACCATCATTAAAGTCATTATCATAGCACCCTTGTATAGACAGCCATTGCTGTATGCTGAAGCTATTCAATGGTTATTGTTTGGGGTTCAGGAGAACAGTTCACAATATTAAGTGTATTGCCATTTTCAAGGGCTAAGGGCAGTGTGAAAGGTGCACAGTGGTAGACCCTGTGTGCAGACAAGGTCTGCAAGCTGCTGTCATATACTGTATCTAAGGCACACAGTAAAGCTCTGCGGAGGCAGAATGTCTACAAAAATATCTACAAATGCCTATTTGAGGGCTTGAGATGGTGTGAGAGAATTCTGATGTGGCAACAGAGACCCCTAATGGAGAAGATAAAACCTTCATCCTTCTGTGAGACAGAAAACCTGCCAGAATGCTTATTCAGTGGCACTAACTAAATAATGATTAGCAACGTCATGACCAATTTGTGTTATGCCTTTCTTGTAAACAAATAGACACAACGCTAAATGTATGCCGTCTGAGAGAATAATATTAAAAGTATGCATACCTGGTTTGCACTGCCCCGTTTGACTGTAAACAGGTATCACAACAGAACAACAGCAGCAAACAAAAGTAACTAACTTTAATGCAATTCTGCCTGTTTCTAATTATTTAGCAGGCCAAAGCGACCTAAAGCACATTTTGACACATTGGTAGTAGTATCTAGACCGTGTCTAGACCGACAACCCTTGGGTCACCAAAGGATTAAAAGGCTCATGCATGGTGAAAGCCCAGATATTTAACCGCAGAGCCATGCTGAGCCATTTTATCATCTAAGAATCTGTGGCCCAATAATAAAATGTAAGTGCACTATAGCGTTATCTGACTAATCTAAACAATATAGAACAAGGCCATGATCACACTTAAACAGCATGTGAAGCTGGTACATATTTAGCCTGAGTAAGTCTATTGTTTATATTGATTTTGCTATTGTTTAATAATGAGGTTTGAATAGCCTTCATAATAAATTTTTTTGCAAATCGTCAGATGTCTGTAATTTCTAAATTGAAGCTTCTGCAAGACCCAGACTTTCAATCTAATACCATGAATATCCATTCTAAAAACACAAATTATTATGTTTAATACTAAGATGATCTAAATTGAAATATGAAATGTGATGTGTGAAGAAATAAGGAGTAATCAATGTACTGAAATATCATTTTCTGCTGTGTTTACAATCAAACTGTAATTTTGTCAAATTATGCAAAAACTGATTTGTAGTTTAAAATTACATTTTGTGTATTTAGGATATTATTTAGTGAAAATTTTATGAATTCCTATCACTCTAAATTTGGCTGGGTTAAAAACATCCCAATTGGCAACCCATTGCATATTGGACAGAACACATTAGTTGGGTTACACATTTTAACCCAACATCATTTGACCTCATAAATGGTTATTGCTAAATTTTTTAAATTGGTTTAAAAATTGTTAATTGTTTATATATATATATATATATATATATATATATATATATATATATATATATATATATATATATATATATAAAATGAGCTTTACATTGTGTCTCTGTTGGACATTGAAGTTTCATATCCTGTCAAACGGGTGACGCGACCACAGCCGTAGCGCGACGCATCCTCGATCGATCCCATCATCATTGAAGACGTTAACGGCAAGCGCGTGGCTTGCAGCTACATTGATTATAATGTGAGCGATCTCCTTGTTTATACTTTCGCCTGTCTCCGCTGACTGCGCGCGCACCTCCCCAAACGGACGAGGCGTTAAATACTTTTTTATATTATTATTATTGAACAATTTGTCATGTACAAACAACAGTCCAACAACAATACATCTTTGCATTATAAACAGTAGGATCACAACAAATAATAATAAAATAAAATAATAGTAAAAATTTAAAAATATAAAATTATTATCAATACGTTTATACTTGACGCTCTCGCCGTTGTACTATTCTTTGAAACAAAAGGAGACTACTGGAAGTTATAGTCCTCTAAACCAACAGGAAGTAGCTGTGAGAAGAAGTTGTTTGCTGGAACAAGGTGATGTTTGAGGTGTTGAACATGCATGCAAAGAGGACACACAAAACCATGTTTTTCTTCAGTACACTTCACCAAAACCCACACTACGAAAGAAAGCAAAGAATCATGTAAAGCCCAGTAAACCTTGAGATGATTACTTATCACATTAGAATAAACTATATAAATATGAGAACATATGAATAAAACTAAATTGATTTAAACAATTTTTCTAATTTTATTAAACATGAACCTTTACTTTCATTAAGTAGGCTTATTAGTGGTGTTGTAGGCTCATTTTGTAAATGTAAGCAATTATTTTAGACATAGGCACACAGTGCTTCCTGCAAATGTGATTACTCACATTTACAAAATCGGGCGATTATGTTTACCCATCACTGTAAATGTCTCTTTATGTATAGAGACAACAGAATGGGGTTGATTACTGTCTATTGCCGTTGGTGTAATGTAGTGACTGTGTATATTTGTGAAGACACTGATGAATGAAAACATGGTACACCCCCCAAAAAATCTTCAGCTTTTGGTTTTATTCCTCTTCTAATTGTATGTACAAAACAATTCTTATTTTAACTAATAAACTTTAAATAATAAACTGTCCAATGCCTTTGGTGGTGCATGCGAGTAGGGCAACGATGGAGTTTGAGATGCTGGAATTTGGGATGTTACAAGAAGTGAGGAGATGGGAGGTGGTGGTGATACCGTAAGGAACACTGGTGAGGAGCTGTCGGAGGTCACAGTGTTTGGTGTTGCAGATGATGATGCTCCAGATGACTGTGTGGCCGTGGAGCTGCTTGTACATTGTTCTGGACAGTTGCTCTGTACGTTCCTCTCTGTTTACTTATCTACCTCCTTAAAAAAATGAATGAAAAGCCCACTCTGAACACAGAAACTATATCATAAACAAGAACGCAAAATCTACCAGTCTCCATTTGTTTTCTACTTTTCAGCAAAAATTTAAAAAACATGGATACACAATTGGCTTCACCACTAAAACACCAACCAAACAAATGTATTTAAATCTAACTTAGAACAAATTGGACATTGATTAGAAAAAAGAATAAGACAGACATTTAAGACATTTTCTAAATGAAACACAAGAGTGTTGTCTCTGTTTCATCTTGCCTCCTTTTTTGAACACTGCACATCACAAACAAACAAAGTGATGGTCAGAAAATTATAATGAATATATAGATATATAGTATCTATTGTCATCATGCTTAATAGATATATAGTACTGATTACTACTGTTGTGTGTGTGTGTGTGTGTGTGTGTGTGTGTGTGTGTGTGTGTGTGTGTGTGTGTGTGTGTGTGTGTGTGTGTGTGTGTGTGTGTGTGTGTATACAGTCAGGTCCATAAATATTGGGACATCTACACAATTCTAATCTTTTTGGCTCTATACACCACCACAATGGATTTGAAATGAAACGAACAAGATGTGCTTTAACTGCAGACTTTCAGCTTTAATTTGAGGGTATTTACATCCAAATCAGGTGAACGGTGTAGGAATTACAACAGTTTGTATATGTGCCTTGCACTTTTTAAGGGACCAAATGTAATGGGACAATTGGCTGCTCAGCTGTTCCATGGCCAGGTGTGTGTTATTCCCTCATTATCCCATTTACAAGGAGCAGATAAAAGGTCCAGAGTTCATTTCAAGTGTGCTATTTGCATTTGGAATCTGTTGCTGTCAACTCTCAATATGAGATCCAAAGAGCTGTCACTATCAGTGAAGCAAGCCATCATTAGGCTGAAAAATCAAAACAAACCCATCAGAGAGATAGCAGAAACATTAGGTGTGGCCAAATCAACTGTTTAGAACATTCTTAAAAAGAAAGAACGCACCGGTGAGCTCAGCAACACCAAAAGACCCGGAAGACCACGGAAAACAACTGTGGTGGATGACCGAAGAATTCTTTCCCTGGTGAAGAAAACACCCTTCACAACAGTTATCCAGATCAAGAACACTCTCCAGGAGGTAGGTGTATGTGTGTCAAAGTCAACAATCAAGAGAAGACTTCACCAGAGTGAATACAGAGGGTTCACCACAAGATGTAAACCATTGGTGAGCCTCAAAAACAGGAAGGCCAGATTACAGTTTGCCAAACAACATCTAAAAAAAGACAGATGAGACAAAGATCAACTTGTACCAGAGTGATGGGAAGAGAAGAGTATGGAGAAGGAAAGGAACTGCTCATGATCCAAAGCATATCACCTCATCAGTGAAGCATGGTGGTGGTAGTGTCATGGCGTGGGCATGTATGGCTGCCAATGGAACTGGTTCTCTTGTATTTATTGATGATGTGACTGCTGACAAAAGCAGCAGGATGAATTCTGAAGTGTTTCGGGCAATATTATCTGCTCATATTCAGCCAAATGCTTCAGAATTCATTGGACAGCGCTTCACAGTACAGATGGACAATGACCCGAAGCATACTGCGAAAGCAACCAAAGAGTTTTTTAAGGGAAAGAAGTGGAATGTTATGCAATGGCCAAGTCAATCACCTGACCTGAATCTGATTCAGCATGCATTTCACTTGCTGAAGACAAAACTGAAGGGAAAATGCCCCAAGAACAAGCAGGAACTGAAGACAGTTGCAGTAGTGGCCTGGCAGAGCATCACCAGGGATGAAACCCAGCGTCTGGTGATGTCTATGCGTTCCAGACTTCAGGCTGTAATTGACTGCAAAGGATTTGCAACCAAGTATTAAAAAGTGAAAGTTTGATTTATGGTTGTTAATCTGTCCCATTACTTTTGGTCCCTTAAAAAGTGGGAGGCACATATACAAACTGTTGTAATTCCTACTCTGTTCACCTGATTTGGATGTAAATACCCTCAAATTAAAGCTGAAAGTCTGCAGTTAAAGCACATCTTGTTCGTTTCATTTCAAGATTAGAATTGTGTCAATCTCCCAATATTTATGGACCTGACTGTATATATACAGTACTCAGCATTAATGAGTACACCCCTTTCTTGAAAAAACTATATTTTATTAAACATTTGTTTTATTATGAACAAAAAAGGATGGTTACCAAAACCTTTAGGATAAGAAAATAATACATTTTATTCAAATAAGTTGTTGCAAAAATAAATAAACCTTACAACAAATTCCACCAAATCTAATATTTTGTATGCCTCCATGATTTTTCAGAAGAGAACCAACTCTTCTTGGCATAGAGTGAACAAGTTGGCGACATACTGCCATGTCTATTTTTCTCCATTCTTGGAGAATGAGCTCTTTCAGAGCCTGGATGCTGGATGGAGAATGTTGCTCGACCTGTCTTTTCAGAACTCGCCACAGGTGTTCTGTTGGGTTAAGGTCAGGTGACATGCTTGGCCAATGAATCACTTTTACCCTGTTCTTCCTCAGAAATGCAGCATTGACCTTGGATTTATGCTTTGGGTCATTATCATGTTGAAAGAGTGCTTGGCGACCCAGGACGCAGAGAGATGGTTTCACCTTTTTTGTATTTTGCAGTACATCTTTGAATTCATGATGCCATCAATGAAGTGCAATTTGCTGACATCTGCAGCACTAATACAACCCCACAGAAGAATACTGCCACCTCTATGTTTTACTGTCGGTAGCATGGATTTTTCATTGTACACTTCGCCCTTGCGACGCCATACAGTTTGGATTCCATCGGTTTCAAAATGATTTACCTTTGTCTCATCAGATCAAAGTATGGAGTCCCAATATTCTACACCTTTGTGTAGAACATGGGCCCTGGCAAATGCTAAACTGGCTTTTTTGTGCATGGGATTTAACAGTGGCATCCTTCTTGGATGACAGCCTTGCATGCCATTCCTCTGCAGTGTACGTCGTATTGTGTCACGTGAATCAGTCACCCCTGTTTGACTTTCTACATCATAAGCCAACTGTGATGAACTTGCATGGTGGTTTTCGCACAAACACTCATCTTGAGGTGTTAGCTTCCTTGGGTGGCCTGGACGTCTCAGAGAGCTTGCCACAAGACCATCCTTTTTTAATTTTTTAATCACTTTCGCTACTGTACTAATATTCTTTTAGCTTTGACATTTTTGTATAAAGAAATTACTTTTTATCTCAAGTATTCGATTTCTGATTCTGCTTTACAAACTGGCACTACCATCCAAGTTCGTTTAAAATTGGCAAAATGTTCTTGTATCCGTCGGTGTCACCGCTTCTTCCATGTACTTTTTTCTTGGTTTTGACAAAGTATGAAAAAATCTGAGAGACATGTTTAAGACAAATCGCTTCTTGTTTCCCCACCGTGGCTGCAATGTCTTTCCAGGATTTCTGTGCCATCTGGCTGTCTCTATGGTCCCACATGGATGGATCATAGAGATGCCTATACAGGCTTAGGCCTACCTGTTCGACCAGAGTCGCCTCGAAGTCGTTCATTTTCGGATGCGGAGTCGCACGCAGTTACAAAAAATGCCATGTGCACTGCCTTACTCATCTTCTTATTGGACACCCCGTTCAGGACATGTTGGCACAGTGTCTGGAATCCCATGTTGGCCTGTTTGACGCGTTTTATCTTGCGTTCATTGTGTTGCACCACCACGATTGGCTGCTGTTGCGGGATGGTGTATCACAGTCCTTTGAAAGTGTGTTTCCTCTGTTCAGCACTTTGGTTTGATTCGCAGTGGCACACACTCGTGCAAAGTGATGGTGTATGAACCTTGCGTCAGCTGCATTTGAAGGACAGTTGCACTGTCCATCTTCTTGGTAAACCATTTGGAAAGGTGCACCTGCACAAATCCACACACTGTAATGACACAAAATATGAAGTGACGATGCGTGGCTCTCGTGCCCTTCGCCTGAGTCTTGCTCACCCTTCGTATCAGTGGTCGATCTGATACAAAGTTTGGCAGCCCTCTGCTTTTCAGTGACATATACTAAATACTTTGGATCACTTCTTCAGCACTGGTAGATTTTTTCAGTTGTTTTGATTATAAAAAACTCAGGTTAAAAATACATTCTCTGAAAAAACTAAATATATTATGCAGTGTTGTTTCTAAAACAAGGTTAATATAATTGATCTTGTTTTAAAGATTTTTATTTTTACAGGAAAGATTTTTTATGAAACAAATGACAATAAAATGCCAAGTAATGTCTTCAGTAATCAAAATTCTTTTTGACTGTAACTGTTAAATCTAATTAACAATGATTTAAATTGTATTTAAAACTGTAGTGGAATACAGTTACTTATATTTTGTATTTTAAATATGTAATCCCATTACATGTATTCTGTTACTCAACCCTGGTAGTATATTACCATTGGAGTGGAAAATCAAAAATAATTTTGTGGTAATCAATAATATGCCACAAATGCTGTCGATTGAGCTTAACTTGTGTTTAACCCAGAATATTCCTTTAACTTGGTCAATTTCACAATCTTATTTACATTTGATTAGTGGCCTATAGTAATAGACAGCAGAATCCTCCTCATTTTACATCATAACTTTATTTTTTCTAAAACTTTGTTTATTTCCATTTTTAAATGTGGAAATTGCAGATAATTGTTTTTCTGACCATAGTACTATTATTTTTAATCTGTTGATGGATGATAACCTTCTAAAACATAAAACTTATGCACAATGTTCCCGTGTCATTAACTCTGTCACAACTAAGGATTTTTCTATTGCTTTTAATGACCACGTTTCAAGCAGTACTATTGAATGTGTATCTTCTGAAACGTGAGTAGAGGAGCTGGTTAATTTGTTTGATTCTGTCTGCACTGAATCGCATTGCACCATTCAAATTAAGAAAGTGCAAAGATAGATTTCAACCTTGGTTGAATGGATACACGCGATCAGTGAGACATACGTGCTGAAGGACTGAACAAAAATTGAGAAAGGATAAATTGCAGGTATCCTACAAGATTTTTAAAGATTGTTAACCAAGTACCAATAATCAGTTCAAATATCATTACACAAAACTCTCATAACCCTCGGGTGTTATTTAACACCATTAATTATGTTTTAAAACCAATGGACACGGTTGAGCTCCATCCATCAATAGAGACTTGTGAAAAGTTTCTTCACTTTTTTTATTGGAATACAATCTGCGTTTATATATTCTAAACCGGTCTAAATCTGTATGCCAACTGTAGCTGGGACTTTTGAGGAGTTTGAACCGGTCTCACTCTCCTGCATTGTAGACATTGTGGGTGCATTGAAAGCCACTTCTTCTTCAAGAGATGTGATCCCTCCCAAATTGTTTATTGAGTTGATGGGTACTATTGGTCCACGTATATAATCTATCATAAACTGTAATCTACTGAATGGTGATGTACCTTTAAGCTTTAAGCATGCGATTGTTCAGCCCCTGCTTAAAAAGCCAAATTTAGACCCTTTGGACTTAAATATTTTTCGGCCTATTTTGAAGTTGCCATTTTTATCAAAAATTTTGGAAAGGATCGTTTTTAAGCAGTTAAATCAGTTTTTAATACAGAATAAAGTACTGGACAAATTTCAATCTTGTTTTAGAGCACATCACAGCACAGAATCAGCCCATATTATGGTTTTAAATTAGTTCTATTAGACCTTAGTGCTGCATTCAACACTATTGATCACGCTATTTTGATCAAACTCATTAGACAATGTGTCGGTATTCAAGGAAAAGCACTAAAATGGTTTATATCTTATTTGCAGAATAGGACATTTTCAGTTAGGTGGGAAATCTATTATCGTCTTCTGGCCAGGTTTTATATGGGGTCCCACAAGGTTCGGTCTTAGGATCGCTATTGTTTTCTTTGTACATGATACCACTCTGAGCAATCTTCAGAAAGCACAGCATTTCATGTCACTTTTATGCAGATGATAAGCAAATGTATCTACCACTTAAGGCGGGTGATAATATGTAAATTCAATCTCTGATGGAATGTCTAGATGATGTTAAATCCTGGATTAGCAGCAATTTTCTCCATCGTAACGAAAAGAAAAATGAAATGATAATTTTTGGTGGAAGTGGCTGTGCAGAAACATAAATATTTCAGACCCTTATCTTTTTGTGTGAGGAACCTGGGTTTTATTGTTGATTCTGATCTTAAATTTGATCGGTGAAGAATAGGTTTTATTCAGTTTAGGAACATTGCCAAATTGAAACCGGTCCTAGCTTTTAAGGACCTTGAAAAAATAATTCATGCTTTTGTGTCCACGCAATTGAATTATTGTAATGCACTGTATCTGGGGGTCTGTCAGTCCTCTTTGTCACGACTGTAGTTGGTACAAAATGCTGCAGCAAGTCTGCTAACTAATACCAGAAAGAGAGATAATATTACTCCGATCTTAGCCTCTCTTCACTGGCTGCCCATTAAACAGAGAGTAGAATTTAAGGTTCTGATGAATGTGTTTAACGCATTACATGGTATGGCCCCAGATTATATATCAGAAATGATTAACACTTACTCTTCCATGAGACCAATAAGCAATTGATGCTTAATATCCCACAGACACATTCTAAGGGTAAGGGATAGATAAACAAGCAGTGGGTTATTTTGACCCAGCAGCTTGAGTTGGCTATGGTGAATTTTACTGTCAGTGAAAATGACCCAGCAATTAACCTAGCAACGTTGTGTTAAACACTACCCAACACTGTGAAAATAACCCAACAAAATTATCCAGGAGACTCAACCCAGCAAAAGTTAGAGTGCATGTTAAAATATAATTATGCATAAAAAATTTATCTATGTACTGATTACTATTGTCCCATATCTGCAAAACATTTTGAGTGGTCAAAACATGAAACACTGCAGCCTGAAACTGAACTTTTTATCAGATTTTAGGATTGAATGCACTCTATACAGCTGCATATAAGGCTATATATAGGGTGCTCCCTTGCTCCATATTTAGTGATTTTAGTGTGCTGTCTGTCTGCACTGAACTCAGAACAGTTTTTAATGTACCTTATTTTCATACTAAAATACTCCATATAAAGCCTCTGAAAGCACATATTTTCAGCTTTTGGATGAATTTATACTCAATGTAAAAATTGACAGTAAATATATGATTTTTTAAGGACAAAATGTTCTAAAGACCACATTAGTAGTGTACATTGTGTTTAGCAGCATGAGATTTCACAATGGATCACTCAAATTGAAAAATGGCACATTGGATGAAACTAGAGACTCTAATCTTTTGACTAAAACAGGTTTCATTGTAAAAATGCAATTAGGTTTCTGACCAGATGTAAATTTGTTGTCGTTTCTCCAAAAGAACAACTTATGACATAACGTATGTTGTTGAAAAAACATAAGTTATTTTGCCACATGACTCAGTGCGTCGAAATTCTAACCCTTTATTGTTAGAACTGAGATAATTCAGTTTAAATTATAAAGCCAAAATACAATGTCGATGCAGAAGGCTAAATACATTTTTTTCATTACAATTTTTATTTTATTATAAAAATGTAATTTCCATTTCCATACTGTCCACCAAAGCATGCTATAAAACACATTTCATATTTCTGAGATGTGGTTGAAATCTTTTACTGACAAAAACTGACATTCTTCTGTCCACTGTTGGACTTTGTTAGTGGGCAAATCAAATAAACTAGTAAGAATGCAAAAAGTGTTTTATTTAAAATTCCACATGCCCAAAAGTGCCCATGGTCGAAGAAACACAGAGAAAACATAAGACAAAATAGAAAACGATTATTTTCATATGCCTTTTTGTCTTTGACAAAACCCAAATGGTGCTAAAGTGTAATCAGAGCTTTTCTTTGCCATCCAGACAAACATGCAACTCATTTTCAGTTTTAACATTAATATGCTACACATTAGTCATTTACTAGTGTAGAGGAAAACAAAGTGCAAAATATTCATAAAATATACATTACAACTTAACAGCAATTTACCCATCTTTGGTAGGTGAAAAAACATACAGTTGGGTCAGTCAGTCTGGCTTCATTGTGAGGCATCTACCCTGACATTTCCATTTTAATAGTCTCCATTCTATACTGAATCTCGTCACTCAGTCCATCAAGGTTCCGAGGTCCAAGTTGGCCTGCACGCTGGCCTGGACTTATTGACGTGCCTGTGTACATCTTCGCAGACTCTCAAGCGACTGCAAGAAAGAGCGGCGTGCTTTGTCCTCCTCCACTGCAAATGGTCCTTCCTCGTCCACCTCCTCTGCAATTTTGCAGCAGCTGAATTGGATCTTCTTCTGGAGGATAGATCGGGCCTTCTTACATTCAAGGACCCAGGGCGACCCTATCAGCTGGGGGAATTCCTCCATAGCCAAAGCCATCCAGTGACTGGGCAAAGCATTTAAGTGACGCATCTCAGTTACACGTGTGGTCATTCCAGAGCGGTTGTAGGTTTGGTTGAGGGAGAAAAGAGTCTTCAAATTCCTCTAGTGAAAATTAATTCAGGGAAACTCTTAGACGTTGCTCGCCCTCATATAAACCAAGTTTATGCCAAGTGAGTCAGTCTTCCAGATCCACTCTTTGAAAGTCCAGACTGCTGGTCAGCGATGTGTATGAAGAAAGTGGAGAGATGCTCTTCAGTCTGTTTGCTGCTCTTGTTCAGTATCCGTCATGTGTGTTTGTAACCACAGCCACTGTGAGGCTTTATATAGGCCTTCTCATCCCACTCACTCCTCTCACAGTGTCTGATTTCCACAGTTTCTCCTTCCTCACAGCACTGTCATACTTCCGACTTCCATTAGTATCCTCCGGAATCACTCCTTAGAACTTTCTGGAGGCAGTGCGCATGCATTAAGCGACAGGGAGGTGGCAAAAGGACAGTGCTCAGGATTTGGCAAGATAGAGAGTTATCGTGTGCATCTTTGTAGAAAGCGTTTGTTTCTACCAATGCTCAAAGAATATGTTTTTACAGTTATGTGTTCGTTGGGCACACATTGTTTCTGGCTGCAGGGAAGAAATAGAAGCAAGAGAGAGGGGTAAGCTGATGAAAAGATATGGATGTCTTTGATGTGCAGCCTAACTGGGAAACTCTGGTGTAAGGTCCAGTGAGCACATGAATGAGGAGTGCTGTCCTGCTTTATAAGGTGTCTGGGTGGAATTTATGATTTGAAGACCATACATGTAGAGATGAAAATGACACACTTCAAAAAGTAATTTTTTTTGTGGATCAGAGGGCCTGAAAGAGGTATGCAAGTAACAAAAATGACAGAAATATACTTGGTCCAATATACGTTGGTCTCAAACACTATCTATTCACTCAAATGTTTACTGATTCTGTCAGTATTTACTCACCCTCACAGCATTCCAAATGACTTTCTTTCTTCTGCGGAACACAAAAGGATGTCGCAAACGCTGATACGATAGCAGTAGTAAGTGACTCACTTTTAAACGTAAAAAGCCCCCAAAAGTGTCATTTAAGCAGTCCATGTGACCTCTGTTTCATATTCCAAGTCTTCTGAAGTCATATGATTAATTTATATGATAAACAGACTAAAATTTAAGTTGTTATTCGCTCTCAAATCAAATCAAGCCCAAATCAAATATGGCAAACCGTCCAATAACATCAAATGTTGTTTGATGTTATCAACATTTCGCCATATTTGTTTTGGCAATATATGGGTTGATCAATTATTTGATTTGGGTGCTTTTTTGTGAGTCACTATTAATTGCTATTGTATGGAAATATGCCATTTAAATTACAGGCTTAACTATTCCTAAAGTCACAGTGAAGTGCTTTGACGAGTAGAGTTCTATTTGATGTTCCGACATATTTTCAACTGAAACAGGAGGTGGGGACGGGACGCGTCGAATGGCCCATCCCCTCTGAAAAAAAATAAATAAATAAATAAAACGCAAAATAAAACAACATGCTTTAGTTCACACAGAGCCAGTTACGGGGGGACTGAGAACCTGTCTCAATAGCGGCACGCTTTTCGACTCACTTGAGAACCTAACAATGATCTTCAAACTGACAACATTAATACATAACACACAAAGCACATCGAGGTCTTTGCTTACAAAGAGGCTCGAGTTGTGCAAGTCAAATGCAGGCTATTAAGAATTAAGCGAGTAAAAGATCACAGTATTTTAATGTTTTGATTAAATTAAATAAATGAAAAATAAAGAACACGTTAGTGCTTTACATCAAATGATACCTACCTCAGATAAAATGCCTGCTTGAAAAAATATGAATAAACTCCAGTCACTATCTCCGCATCAGACTCGTGTTTCCTTCAGAAGTGATCACCTCTCATTCAGGCGTGAAATGCCTCAAATACAAAGTCTCTGTTAATTCTCCAAAATGCAAAAATTCAAACTTGCTAGACAGTAACTTGTAGTTTAAGGGTATGGAACAGGGATTTGGGAGGGAAACAGCCAAAAATACACCTATCATCATCTCTGCATTTATTTATACTTTCACCACTTCACCAAGTTTTATAACAGGTCTTAGGCATTTATCTAATATATCTATATGACCTCTCATCTTGTACTGTCTTATTCAGTATTGAGTATTTATTGTTTGTAATTCACTGCTATCCCGATGGCTCACTGTGTCAATTGTCTCCTCATGGCTTCCCAGATGTGTATGACTTTCTTCTGTTGAACACAAATGAAGATTTTTAGTAAAATATTTCAGGTCTGTAGGGCCATACAATTCAAGTGAATGGTGGCCAGAACTTTGTAGGCCCAAATGCCAGCATAAATGTAATCTATAAAACTCCATGTGGTTTAATCTATGTCTTCAGACGTGATATGATAGGTGTGAGAGAGAAACAGATCAATATTTAAGTTTCACTATAAATTCTCCTCCCTGCTCAGTAGGTGGCAATATGCTCAAAGATTGATCTGTTTCTCACCCACACCTATCATATAGCTTCTGAAGATATGAATTTAACCAATGGAGTTTTATGGATTATGCTGCCTTTATGTGCTTTTTGGACCTTCAAAAGGTCTGGTCACCATTCACTTGCATTGTATGGACCTACAGAGATGAGATATTCTTCTAAATATCTTTGCTTATGTTCAGCAAACAAAACAAAACAAAGTCATACACATCTGGGATGGCATGAGTGACTAAATGATGAGAGAATTGTAATTTGCCTGTGAAATAATAAAACAATGAAAATGAATATAAACAGAATTTGAGCACTTTAGTTGTCATCCGTGGTGGAGTTAATGTTACTGATGAATAGCTAATGTGACCGGTGTTAAATCTGCGAGGACACCAGTGTAAATTTGAGGGGAACTGATTTCATGCATCCACTAAAAAAAAAAAACATAGGGCCAGTTGGTGAAAAGCAATTGCAAAAATGGCTATTAAAAGTGCAGTTAGTTCTGTTATACTCTAGCATCATCTGTTAACATATGACACATGGATTGATATTTTTTTATTTAAATGTAAATGATATTCAGACATTAAGTATCTATGCTTATTTTAGCTGAGACGACTATTTGCAACAAACAAAAATGTAACGGCTTTAATTATCAGAAATGTGCCATGTTATAAAACAATAGCCCAAAAGACAAAAGCCTGGCAGATCATACCAGATCAGTGGTCAAAGAATCCCTTAAAATTAATTTCTAGAATTACTGCATCTATAAATATCTGGGCCATTAAGGTTTAACAGAAGACTCTGAATTATATAAAAAGGGTATGAGTTGAAAAATAGAAAATAAAGCGGACATGCAAACGGTCGAAAACTCTCAACCTGTGGCTCTATAAGCTCCAAATTTACCAAAAACACACACAATATATTAATCTCAACTAACCATCAATGTGTGTAAAAAATGCATCAAACATTCAAGGCCGAGACTGTTGTTAGAAATAACTGCTTTATTTGAAATGCAAGATTAATTCGGAAACAGACATGCAGATTATCCTACATTACTGTACATACTCAAGTGCTGCTGTAGTTGCTTTTAGTTCTGCTGTTGCGGGGTTTACACTGCCATCTTGTAAATGTTAGTCACAGTGAAACTTGAAGATATGACACCCTCATTTAGGAACACTAAGAATCCTACAGTGTTGTTTTGGAGGAAATAGTGCATTTACATTGAACTTAATACTGGAAATGCAGCCTTCGCTTTAAATTTGGAAATCAAATAAATTCTAGTTTGAGTTACAGTTTGCCTTCCATCACCAACCGTACCAGCATTACAAAGTTAATAACTTTCCACAAGAGTTAGAGTAATATAATCACATCCCTTTTAAAGAAGATGGTTTACAGTTAGTATATATCGTGTCATCTGTTGTAAGATTTAGTTTAAACAACTGCTTTGAAAGAAAAGGACAAACATGGACCAAGTGTACTATTTTGGAGAAGTCCATTTGCAATTTTTAATGATTGTAGGAATGCTGTCAAATTTGAGAACTAGTTAGTTTCTCATTGTTCATTTGGTGACTCTGGGGGTGGGGCTACTTATTCACTCTACATTTTCAACCAAACAAACTGTTCTTATCTACACTTACAGGATGATACAAATAACTTTAGAGACTTCAGCTAGTGTGCAGTTGTCTTTAGTTAACACGGCTTGTAAGAACTGCTGGTCAGAAAAAGCCATTCAATTTAATCATGTTTTGGTTAGCTATGACTCTCAAAAGCTCAATACACTAATTAATGTGTGGAAAATGCAACCCTTGATAACCATCTCAATGGAGACAGACCTACAATGAGCAGTTTGGTTTGACTGCTCTTTGATCCCTGACAGCAAAAGGGACGATTCATGATTTTTGGTTGGTCCCCTGTTACCACATCATCCCTCTGTCTGTCCTTTTGTCTTCCTCTAACCTTGCTTCTGTTTCTTCAGATAGCGTGCACGCTGGGACAACCCTGTGCTCATAACATACTTGTTGAGCAGTTTAGCAGGAAGCAGAGCAGTAGTCACCCAACCCTGCAGCAACAACACAATTACAGGTTTGTTAGACTCACAGAATCCAGAAGATGATCAAAACCAATTTTTTTTTATTACAGCTTTATTTATACAACATTCAAGTAATGAAAAAACAAAACAAAACAACAACTGAACTCAACAACTGAAAATGGGCAGGTGGTTCACCTTTCAGCATGACAATGACCCAAAACACACAACCAAAAGCAATGGATCAACTCTTCAACTAGGAGGACCCGCCAGTGGGTCCAAAAGGGGGTGCTATGTCATCTAAAAAAAATCTGACCAATTTTTGGCAATTAGTCCACAGTATGTGTAAATGGTAATAGAGGTTGACCGATATATCGGATTCACCGCTTGATTTCTGATTTACCGATAGTTATTTTGGTTTCGTTTCTCAGTGGCCGGTGCTGGAGGGTCTCTGGCTGAACTCTGGTTCCACAGTATAACAGCGCCCTCTAGAGGTTAAATAAAAACAATCACTGACTCCTAGAGTTTGTTGTGCTATGTGACTAGGCTATTTATAGAGATGGACACTTCAAAAGCGGGTTTGAAACATCGACAGAGAAAAGCCAAGGTATGTATACAACACACATTATTATAGTCATGGTACAATAAATCAGTCATTTAAGAGAAAAAAAAAAGGTGTTTTTATAATTAATTTGATTATACTGTAACCAATCGCTGCACTGGAGAATGGCATTCCTGACAAGGTGGAGAGGATGCCAACATTGATGTTTGAATGGTTTGAACAATGTTACAAAGTCAAGGATGGAAACTGCTTACCCTTCCTTTTAACACATTTGGTTTTCAAGTTAAATAAGTTTTAATGAAAATGAATTTGTGCAGCTTCACCGAATTCTTTTTTATTTCTGGTGTTGAAGGGCTTCCAATGTTAAGGTCAGGTTATAAACATGAGTGCACCAATGAGGTTTTGTTTCTAAGTAAATTTATTAGTAATTCAGTCATTAATTCCAACCTTATATGAATATACTGCCTGAGATTTTGCTTTTGCTCAGCCATTCGCTTGCTTCAGTCACTATTTGGCTCTGTAATGCAGCGTTTTAGGTTACTGCTGAACAACAAACACATTTGACCAGTAAGATTTTCAATAATTTCAGATGGAAAAGGCATCGGAGAAGGTATCAGTGTGCGGAAAAATTTATTAAGAATCGCCAATGAAAGTGATACTAACTAAAGTTCAGCACTATTTTACATTGAGTGGAAAGTTTTCATTCATAATATACATTTTTAAAACTACCAACCGATTAATCAGCTATCGGCCTGTTTTCCCACCTTAGTTATTGTATTGGCAAAACACACTATCAGTCAACCACTAAATGGTAAGCTTTTAAATTCGAGAGTGAAAAATTGCAGGTAGCAGCCCAAAAATGCCCCAGAGTTGAAGAGGTTAAGGATAGGAAGGTCAAAGATCTTGAGTGGCCAAGTCAGAGTCCTGACCTACAGTATTGTGCAAAGGTCTTAAGCACATAATATGTTTCACAAAAACATTTTTTCTTAAGATGGTTATTTATATCTTCAGTTTAGTGTATCAATAGGAAATATACATTTTAGACTCCTTTAGATTACTTTTGCAAATAGAAAAGATTACAATAGAGGAACAGGGAGTCCTGCAACAGATGTCATGGCCCCCACCCAACTGAACATCATATCAGTCTGATTTGAGAACAGTTCTTGGGCACACATTCCCCAATCTAGGTGTGCGAAGCTAGTACAGACACATCCAAACATACTGATGGCTATCATTAAAGCAAATGGTAGCTCTACAAAGTATTAAATCCAGGGGTATGATCACTTTTCAAACCCTGTAATTCTAGCTTTTCATCTTTTATACATTTTTGAATCTGTTGCTGTCTTTTTTTTATTCATTACTTAAATGTTGTAAGGGAAAATTTGTTTTAATTTCAGGCAGTAAGACAAAAAAAAATTCTAAAAGGGTATGATGATTTTCTTTATAGGCACTCTAAATAGGTAGAAAGAAGCTTCTTAATTTGGTGGTATATTCAATTCACTATAGACATAAACACTGAATTAATAGATTGTGAAATGACACTACATTGCCAAAAGTGTGTGGACACCTGACCACAAAACCCATACTGTGTACAGTATGTACTTATTAAACATTTAATTTCAAAAGCATGGGCGTTGATAGGGAGTTGGCCCTCTTTTTGCTGCCAAAACAGCTTCCACTCTTGTGGGAAGACTTTCCATTAGATGTTGGAACATGGCTGCTGGGATTTGCTCCTATTCAGATGCAAAAGCACCAATGAAGTCAGCTACTGATGTTGGGCGATGAGGCCTGGCTCACAGTAGCCTTCCAATTCATCCCAATGGGGTTAAAGTCTGGGCTTTGTGCAAGTTCTTCCACACCAGACTCGTTTATTTATCGACCTCGCATTGTGCACAGAGGCACTGTGTGCACCAAGAGACTGCATTGCTGTATACTTAATTGTATGTACCTGTAAGCAATAGATGTAGTAAGTAGTGTACTTTAAGAGGTTCTCACCATGATGGCATGAGGGAGGTAACCATTGGTCTGAGTCTGGAGCCCTACAGTGCTCAGCTGGGCTTTTACATATCGGTCTGGAGTGGGAATGTCAAGAGAGGCCCTCTTGATCTTGCTCAGTTTGGTTGTCACAAAAAATGGTAGCACACTCTACAAGATAATACAGAAGACATTATACAACAGTCATCAGCCTAAACCTAGAGCAGGCCTATTCAACTTGTGGCCAGCGAGCCAAATCTGGCCGTTTGACATTTTCAGTGGCCTGCATGAGGTTGTCTTCGGGCTGCTCTTAGATGCTTTTAGAAGTTGCGCACCAAATAATCATTATCCGTTAATTCAATTAAATGGGAAGATAAAAGATCTAAAATCATGGACGACTGACAAGCGTGAGTTTGGAGAAAAGTTCAGTTCATTAATTTGGCCAAGAAAACATTATATTTAAAAGGTAAAGTTTAAATAATTGCATCTATAACAAACCTCACTGTTAAATGTTTAGTATCCGTCGGAATTACTCTCTCAGTTATGGACCAATTTTGAAAGCATTTTTTTTTTTTAAGTTGATCTCATGAAAAATTGAATATTCTGGCTTGGCCCACATGCAACGAATATTTGTTTCCATCTGGCACACTTGTCGAGGAAGTTGAATAGCACTAACTTAGAGCACTACAAATGTCAACAAGAAATATTTTTTGTATAATTAAATGTCACTTCAGACAGCAAAGATATAATACAGTAAGGTCTAAATCTTGTGTCCGCCCGTTACAAGCCTTGCTTTCACTCATTTATACACACCTGTATTATTATCCCTTTGCTTTTGTACTCAGCATCAAGTCCACGAGAAAAGAAGTCCACAAAGGCCTAGAGGAGTGAAAGTAATCATGTATTGTGTGAAATTCATCATCATTAAAGTAACTACCTTCCATTAAACAAAAAAGAAAAAAAGACTATTCACATGATCCAAAACATCAGCATTAGAAAAGAAATACAACCATTACAGTAGTGGTGACTAATATCAACGAATAAAGCTCAAAGATACCGCTAAACTAAATTATGAGAATCCCAGAGGAAACTTTACATAGCGAATAATATGAACAGGTTCATAATGCCACATCTATGGAGACATGAACTTTTCTCAGGAAAAGCCATGATGGAGAGAGAGACGACTTACCTTTGTGGAAGAATAGAGGGTAAGGAGAGGAACTGGGTACATGCCACTAGCCGAGGCAATATTCAAGATCACCCCTTTAGACCTGGAAAGAGTTTTCTTTGGTCAACATTTGTACATTATGTACAAAAACAAGTAATCAAGTCTATTAAAGACAATTTTGCTCAAAATGCCCAAGGTATTTGTTCCATTTACACTTTACTCATTTGACATCACAGAATTATCCCTTTTAACTCCTGGGTACCCATTAATGGATTCTTGAATCGCCCTGTTGCTATGTCAACCAGTGCCCATGCCAGGGTACATCCTGTTGCATTGTACTACTGCAGACTAGACTCTAGTGGCATAGAGGGGAGAAGCTAAACTGTCTGAACTCCAGAAACTTTTAGTATGTCTTTTTCCCCTCACCCAATTAAGCAAATTCAAAACATTTACACTGGCAGCCAAAAGTTTGGAATAATGTACAGATTTTGGTCTTATGGAAAGAAATTGGTACTTTTATTCACCAAAGTGGCATTCAACTGATCACAATGTATAGTCAGGACATGAATTACGTGAAAAATTACTATTTCAATAAAATTCTGAGACCTTCTTAAACTACTTCAAGGACTTTGCATCAAAAAATCCTCCACGTGCAGCAATGACAGCTTTGCAGATCCTTGACATTCTAGCCGTTAGTTTGTCCAAATACTCAGGTGACATTTCACCCCACACTTCCTGTCCCACTTGCCATAGATGTGATGGTGTTGTCGGGCACTTCAAGCACTTTACAGTCTAGCTGATCCCACAAAAGCTCAATGGGGGTTAAGATCCATAACACTCTTTTCCAATTATCTGTTTGTCCAATGTCTGTGTTTCTTTGCCCATTCTAACCTTTTCTTTTTGTTTTTCTGTTTCAAAAGTGGCTTTTTCTTTGCCATTCTTCCCATAAGGCCTGCACCCCTGAGTCTTCTCTTTACTGTTGTACATGAAACTGGTGTTGAGTGGGTAGAATTCAATGAAGCTGTCAGCTGAGGACATGTGAGGCGTCTATTTCTCAAACTACAGACTCTGATGTACTTATCCTCTTGTTTAGTTTTACATCTGAACTTCCACATCTCTTACTGTCCTTGTTAGAGCCAGCTGTCCTTTGTCTTTGAAGACTGTAGTAAACATCTTTGCATGAAATCTTAATTTTTGGGGGCAATTTCAAGCATTGTATAGCCTTTGTTCCTCAAAACAATGATTGACTGACAAGTTTAGAAAAAGCAGTTTCTTTTTTGCCATTTTTGACCTAACATTGACCTTAAGACTTGCCAGTCACCATCCAAGTCACAGAGCATCTCGATTGTGAAGGGAGTACTCTCTGACCTGAAATTCTTCATCAGAGATGACCAAATCCCAACAGTGTCTGAGCAGCCGGTAAGAAGCCTTGGAAGGTGGTATGATGCAAGCATGAAGGACAAAGACCAGGTGCAACAGCTGCGCAAAGACATCAGTAGTAGCCTACAGTCCATCGACAACACCCAGCTACCTGGAAATTTAAAGGCTTGGTGTCTGCAGTTTGGTCTCCTACCCCTGGTGTTGTGGCCCCTAGCAGTGTATGAGGTTCCAATCTCAACAGTGGAGAAGATGGAAAGTGTAGTCACAGGCTACTTAAAGAAGTGGCTTGGAGTTCCACGATGCCTTACCACCATAGGCCTCTATGGAGATGGTGTCCTCAAGCTGCCCCTCACCAGTCTAACAGAGGAATTCAAGTGTGCAAAAACCAGGCTCCAGATGACACTGAATGAATCTCGAGACCCAGTGGTGAGTAACAACGCGCCGACTTTGGCAACTGGAGGCCAGGAAAAGCAGTCCAGGAGGCAACAGCAGCCCTCAGACATGCTGACATTGTGTGTCATGTTCAGCAAGGGAGAGGAGGCCTTGGGCTAACTAGCCGCGCTGCTTGGAGTAAGGCCACTGCACCAGAGCGGCGGAAGATGGTAGTGCAGGAAGTACGCCATCAGGAGGAGGCTGCAAGGTGGGCCAAGGCAGTCTCTCTTGCCAAACAGGGACATTGGACTCGATGGGACAGTGTGGAGAAGAGGAAGATCAGCTGGAAGGATCTGTGGGCCATGGAAGCGAGGCTGTTGAGCTTTTCCATCAGAGCAACATATGACATCCTTCCAACACCAGTTAATCTTCACCAATGGTATGCTGAAGATACGGACTGTGCCCTCTGTTCCATGCCAGCCAACCTCAGGCACATTCTCACAGGGTGTAAAACAAGCCTCACCCAAGGACGCTACACTTGGCGTCACAACCAAGTCCTTAAAAACCTTGCGTCCGCCCTGGAGGACAAGCGAGCTGCCACCAACTCCCTATCACCCCCAGCAGCATCACACCCCTTACGGACGACCTTTGTCAGCGAAGGGGCTAAACCACCAAAGAGCGGCTCTACACCATTAGAGCGAGACCAGCTGCGCTTGGCCTGTGACTGGAAAATGCTAGCTGACATTGGCCGGCAACTTGTGTTTCCTCCGGAGATCGCAACCACCACCCTAAGACCTGACATGGTGCTCTGGTCTCGTTCGCTCAAGAAGGTCTTCAGCTCACAGTACCCTGGGAGGACTCAGTAGATGAAGCTTATGAGCGCTATGCCAATCTAGCTGCCGAAGCACGGCATCATGGCTGGAACACAGAAGTCCAACCAGTGGAGGTGGGCTGCAGAGGTTTTGTGGCAACATCTACAACCAGACTGCTTAGAGACCTAGGAATTAAGGGCCAGAGCCAGCGTTCGGCAATCAGAGCTGTGTCGGAGGCGGCAGAAGGCAGCAGTCAGTGGCTCTGGATGAAAAGGGGAGACCACAGCTGGGCCCCGAAGTGAGAGGGCCAGGAGGTATGCGGTCAACAATGCTTGACTCAGGGAGGAGGACACCCCTGCCATGCATAGACCCATGGGATGTTGGCTATTAACAACAAGGCAACTCCTATGACTAATTGGGAATGGGACGCAAGCATAGGATTGATCACCCTGTCGCTGGCCGCCTTTGGGGAGGGTGTACAGTGTGAAAGGCTGAAACACCCTAGGAACCAAAGGTACACTACTGACGATGCGCTCCCCAAATTTCACCAGGCTCACTGTTCATGAACTCTTGGAAGTGCTTGCACAAGGATAGTGACATCTCATCCTGTGTTCTTGGAATCAGTTTATTGCATACTGTGGCAACTCAAAAACAAACATAAATACAATATTAAGCTTCATTTAACAAAACAAATAGTTTTCAACTGTGTTTGATATAATGGCAAGTGATTTTCTAGAAACAAATTAGCAATTTAGCATGATTACTCATGGATACAGTGTTGGAGTGATGCTACTGGAAATGAGGCCTGTCTAAATTTGATCAAAAATGACTTTTTCAAATAGTGATGGTGCTGTTTTTTTTTTTTACTATACTTTGTGATCAGTTGAATGCCACTTTGGTGAATTAAAGGACCAATTTCCTTCCGAAACAGCAAAATCTCTACATTATTCCAAACCTTTGGCCACCAGTGTCCATTAACTGAGAAAAACATTTATTGGGAAATGTTCCCCAAACGCTTACATCACTACATTTCTATTGTGCTTGTGTATTTTGGCTTGACAGAGTCAGCCTCTGCAGCAAGAAATTATTAATTACTTATCATCAATATGAAGATATTTATGCTAGGATGACGGACCAAAAGAACAAAATATGTAAAAATGGAACATTTGTTAATGATGACAAACAAATTTCAAGTGTGTCAACTGAATCAACAACTATCACATTCTGGGGGTTTGTGAACTTACCTATCTACCATCCTGGGCAATACCAGTCGTGTCATCTACAAAAACAGGTGATTTGGGAAGAGTGAGAATGTTTGTGTACGATTCAAACTTCAGGCACAACTCAAATACTTTTCAAGAACATGGCATTTTGAAATGTAACATCCCAAAGATCTTTTCAATTATGTTACTTATGCAAAACTATGTACACTGCAGACATTTATAAACCAAGTTTAAGTCTATAAACCTTGTATATTTGTACAGAACATACTATTGCAACTACAGAATAATATTCACAGGATCCAGGAGGTGGCAGCATAGACTTAAACTTCCAGGCTGATTGGCAGTAAGCTACACAGAACTGCCTTGTGTACAAAGAAAGTGTTTATACTTGGGGCAAGTTGTAAACGTATTTCATAGACAAGTCAAATTTGTTAAAGTGGTCATATAATGACAGTGTCCATTAAAGCTCACTGTTATTTTGACAACGCAAATGCTAAATTTTTGGAAGCAGGTTGCAAAAATGGCTTGTTCTGAACATTCAAACACATCCACACGACCATCCATGTTTACACATCAACAACACTTTGCAAATTACAGTGGTAATAAAACCTTTTAAGTGATAAGTGAAACCTTTGTAATTAGCAGGTTTTCTGCAATAATTGGTCATAAAATATGATCTCATCTTCATCAGTCACAAGTATAGACAAACACAGTGTGCTTCAACCAACAACACACACACACACACACACACACACACACACACACACACACACACACACACACACACACACACACACACACACACACACACACACACACACACACACAATTATAATCGTTCATGTCTTTATTGAACACATCCCATAAAACATTCACAGTGCTGTGGATAAAGTAAGCGAACCCATAGGCTAAAGACGTCAACAAAAGCCAATTAGAGTCAAGAGTTGGCAAACCTGGCATACAATTAATAAACAGATTGGAGGTGTGGGTTAAAGCTACTTGACTTATTAAATGCTCTAAAAAAATTAAATAGTTTGCTATTAACAAGAAGCATCTGCTGGCCTGGACTATTTAAAAAAAAAAAAAAAAAAAAAAAAGATCTATGATCAAGAATTGTTGCTTTGCATAAAGCTGGAAATGGTTACAAAGTTATATTGAAGAGTTTAGATATTCATCTGTCCACAGTTAGACACATTGTCTATAAATGGATACGATTTAGTACTGTGGTTACTCTCACTAAAAGTGGCCATTCAGTCAAGATGACTCAAAGAGCACACCACAGAATGCATAATGAGGTATAAAAGAACCCTTGAGTGACAGCTACAGACTTGAAGTAGTCACTGGACCTGGTTAACATCTCTGTTCATGTGTCTACTATACAGAACATTTTAAACAGAAATGGTGTACATGGAAGGACACCACAAAGGAAGACGCCGCTTTCAAACAAAAACAGTGGTGCGTACCTGAAGACCAAAGACCAACTTAACACTCCAATACGCTACTGGAAATATGTTTCGCGGACTGATGAAATGAAGGTTGAATTGTTCGGAAAACAGGCAGCACTACGCATGGTGTAAAAAAGGGCACCACATACCAACATGAAAATCGAGGTTGGTTGAGGTTATTGCTGCCAAAGGAGGATCAACCTGTTCTTAAATCCAAAGGTTCACTTGCTTTTTCCACAGCACTCTAAATGTTTAATGGGACATGTTAAATAAAGACATGAAAGATTATATTTTTTTGTGTGTTGTTAGATTAAGCACATTGTACTTTGCCTATCCTTGTGACTTTGATGAAGATGCGATCACATTCTATGATCAAACCAGCAAAAGGGTTCACATACTTTTTCTTGCCACTGTAAAACTTGTAAATGCACAGCAAAGTGATGTATATCATTTCACATGAGAAAAGGGCATTTAAAACAATTCATAAAGGCACCGGCAAAAAAGGCCCGTTTAATTCGAAGGTTACAAATATATTTATGTTTAAGATAAAACTTAATGCATGATGGATATATTTTGTAGACAATTTTGGCCTAAGGTGGCTCACAATGAGTGTGTTAAGTGCCCATATTCTGTATATATACACATCTGAATATAAATATACATGTACAGTATCTCTGTATACATACACTGTATATCAAGTACATGAAAACAATCAGACTCAACTGCATTCTGCTCTTAAAAGATGATGAGGCTGGCTTTGTTTTGATTTGAGTAAAGAGCAGAAATGTCACTGACCTGACAGACTGATATAATGTTGATGTTGATCATGCTGTTGATGAACTACAATCAGAAAAGTCAAGATTAAAAAACAAGTGTGAAATGACACTACTATCTGCATAGTGCATAGATCCCAAAAACACCGTAACACAAACTCACACTATCAACATTAGGAATGTTGAGGAAGAACTCTGGATAAGAATAGGACACACCAACATTGTTAACTGCAGGTGAAAGAGACAAAAAAATAAGTTATTAAAAATCATTGAAAACATTAAAGCAAAGGGATGAGGAAAAACACAGGTAACTTGTGAGCATTACTTTAGCAGTGTCTTAAACACTTACAAATGCTAATATACAATACCTAAAACTCCTATTTCAAGGCCAGCCAGTCCAGACTCAATGTTAGGGTAGATGTCCAAAGATCCAAAGTCTGCAGAAATGGTTTTGGTCTCTACATTATACTTGCTCTCTGAAAGAAAAAGAATAGCAAACATTTAATAAATTGTGGAAATGTGGACACAATGTTGTGCACCTATGGATGAACACAATGAACAAATGTTACATACATACACATACTGTTTGTAACAGACTTCAAAATACATGCTACATTCAAGGAATTATATGGATGGGGGAGGTGAGAGAAAAAAAACAGCAAGAAAGATCTTTCTTGGTAAGAAATGGACAGAAAGAGCAGAGGGGAACAAATGAACAGGGAGACAGAGAGAGATCCATTCATTCAATCACTCTAGTAGACAATTTCTTGCTTCATTGCAAGAAATGAGCAACAGCAGGTGTGCTGGTAAAGACATGATATAACTTGGCACATTGGAAATCATGAGGATTCTCCTGTTAAAATTCACTGTTTGAGTAAATACTGTATAAAATAAATGTTTGACTGTAATGTTTAATATAGGGCTGTCAATCGATTCAAACATTTAATCTAATTGATTACATTATACATCGATTAATTAAATAACAAATAATTACAAATCAGTATTTGCTAAGAAAAGACAACATTATTGTGGAAGACGACAAACGATGAACATAAGTTGCCTTCAGTCCACTTTCCAATCAGGTTTGCCAGTCTGTCTTGAGAAGGGATGTCAATGTCTTGTCCTGCATTCCATCAGCAATCTTGCATTGTTTTTTTTTATATTTTTTTTATTGTTGGTCCATGTTGACTTGCATCAGACAGACATCTTTAGCTGTTGTTCCGCATCTCGCGCCAAGAGCAGAGCATTTTTTTTAAAACATACATACATATTTCCACTTGCTGTTTTGACCGCAACAACGCAAACTGTGTGAACGGCTACTAAGGCCCGAAACATACTGGTGTTCATACTCAAACATAATGTACGCAAGAATGTGAAAGCAGTTTCTTCTAGCTATGCAAGCTCGAGCTTGTACATTGTTGCATTCGAAATGTGTTCGACTGCAATTCATTATTCAATGCAAGTAATTGTTGCATACTCAGGGGCACTACAGCATGCATTTGCTTCATCTTCAATGTCCAGTTTTCTCTTTTAGGTCAACTACTGTCATGGCAGAGTAACAGCTTGTAAGGCGATATGTTTATAGCAAACTACAGCAGCTATCTGTATAACAATGCATCTAGTTTAATGGGACAAACATTTGAAGTTAACTATACCCCCCCCCCCCCCCCCCTTGACTACTGAGGTTTGTTACCACCAAAGAGCGCATTACACATGTTAAATGGGGCCGATGCAATGCGTTGGCCAACCATTTGCGTCTATATTTGCATACGCGTGCTTGTGTGAAGTATGTTTTTGGCCATGTTCTGTGCTGCCTGCTCTCGGTAAGTGTTGTTTGGCAGGTCAGGGAACTAAATATTTTCATATCAAGGCCATCTTATATCACAAGTATACCGCCTATTTGAACTACACCACACATGTAAGCAGACAAAACACATTTATAAAACACATTTGTCAAATGACTCCATTATATCCAATGAATAAGGCTAGTGTTTAGTGGAGGTCACTGGGCTGATTCCCTCCATTCGCTGCTCTGTCTCTCGCCATGACATCTCCAGGATCCACTTCCATCTGTGAAATCGCACTCTGCTGCAGCAGCAAGGCAGCTCAATTGGCATAGTGCCTGCCTTTCAACACAGGGCTAAAAATACACCAGCTCATTAACATCCACATTCATTTAGCAGAGGGAGACACTCTCTTCCTCACGATTCCCACACAGGCATGAATAAGTACCCCACCAGTCCTCTGTACACAAGCACACACAATGCATATGTACCAGCACATGGGTGCACACATGCTCTAAAACATGCCATCCCCCTTAGATCAGGAGTCAGCCAACCAAAAGTCTTGAATAAATGAATGGGGGGGTTGTGTGGTTGCATATCCAGTTCAGCCACTGCTTCTCCATTCATTCAATTATGATTTAACAGCAGATCCTGCCTTTTCTTTTGTAGTGCCAGTGGTACAACACAGTACAATTACAGATTCTTTAGATTTTGATTTAACCATTTAGAATTTTTTTTAACAATGGGTAAAGTGGGCATATAGAGTAGTGAAAGACTGAAAAATATCAAGTATCCATTTAGCCATTTTGACATGGCATTATAATAATTATGATAAAAGTGGAAAAAATGACAGTACATAAATAAATAGGACTGTAAACATTTGGTGTTTTTTATATTTATATATATATATATAAAACATTAGCTTCATTTCATCACATTTCCTGTAATTCAATTGTGTTATGTATATGTTGGTATAATATCGGCCACTGAAAAACCCATAACCGTCTGTCTAGTATAGAGAGCATTGAAGGTGGAAGCAGACACCTACCGATAGCTTTAGACACTTCATCCAGCTTTTCTTGAGTACGGCTGATGAGAACAATTGCAAATCCTTGTCGAGCAAGCTGCGCAGAATCAGAAAAAACCCTCAACATTTATACTGAATTAACAAGATCAGATTATAATTACAGTAAACTACCCTTTACACTCCAAGAATCCTTTCTATCAGTATTACTATGCATAAGATTCATTACTACGCATGCATTCAAAAGTATTACTTCATTACATTGAATTCATTATCAGATCTATTGTTTTGAGCATAATAACTAAAAATAGTGAATAATCATCACTTTTAATAATGGCCATTAAACAGTAGAATGAGAAACAGTAGGGTGGTAAATGCTTGCCAGTTTGACATTTGTATGAGGCAACCCTCTGAGAGTGGATTCCTCCCTGAACTCTTACTGAGAACTCTAGTTTGATGACTCATTGTGATTTCTGTGAAGAGAGGGGGAAAAACACAAATAAAACCTGAGGAATCTTACCTCCTCCGCATAGGCTTTTCCGATTCCATCGGTGGCCCCAGTCACAACTAAAGGGTAAAAAAAACAAGAGTCAGGTGGAGGTTATTGAGGGGAGAATGTGAATTATAAGCACTGAGTGCATAAAAGCACATTACCTGGATAAATAAGCAATAAGGTACAAGTACTGTGCAATATTGTCAAAGTTAAAGGTGCACCCAGTAATTTTTTCTTCATTAAAAAATGTTTTACTCCTAAAGAAATTAATTGTAATTTTGAAACATAAAATCATGAGCACTCACATGAGATGAAGACTCCAGTCATAACAGTAATCTTATTTAATCTGTTTTAATCTAAAAGGAGAGGGTCCGCACATGGGGGCTGCCATGTTAGAATCAAATGACCAGCAGGATACTACTTTTACCGGCCTGTTATTGGACTCTTTCACTCATATATTAAGACTGCAAATATTGAATTATTACAATGGCATCTGAACTATAACTATTGTCACAATCTAGCATGGCCTCATATACATTTACCTTCACACTGCGAAATTCTGCAAACAAAAGAGACATCTCAATCGGAATCTGCAAGATCGTGAATTTCGCACGATGGAATTCCAATGGCGAAGAATTTCCCTTAGGGAAATACTTAATACTAATACTTAAAATACGGTATACTTCACATGGAGTTCAATTCTCGTGAACTTTAAGAGGCGAATTCGCCGTGTTGGCCAATAGGAAGTTGCTTGGTTTGGCAGTGACCTCATTGCGGGTGGTGTTTCGTACACGGCTACACTGAATATTCAAAATGGACAAGGATATAATTTTAGCGGCGAGTTTCTTTATATATAAAGTGCTGCATTACAATATCATTTTTTTTTAAATAAAAGTACCAAAATTAAATATAGTCCCTTACTTAACAGAATGTTGCCATGCATGCAACAAAAATAATGATCAACTATATAACAATGGATGCGTCCAAAATAGTGTACTGTAAAAACATGTACTGTATTTGATGAACTCTCTTCTCAGCCAGTAAAAAGTTATTTTTGTTATTTAGGTATGCAGGGGAGTAGTATGAATATATTCCCTGACATACTTTATCCTGAAACGTTAGCATTTTCCAGTGACCCGAATGTTCGATGTAACCACAGTTGTGAAAGTAATTGGACTGTTTTATAAAACAAATTTATCCACAAGGAACAGCTTTCTTGGTATATATTTCACTTTAAGCTGAAATGAGCCGCCTGACTTAAGGTTTCTCCAAAGTTTTTTTAGTTTTTATTAATTCTGCGTTTATTCAGATGCGCATTTCAGAAACTCACCAGATGTAAAGGTCATCTGGGTACATCTCACCTACTTGTTTATGAGGTTTCGGACACCACACTCATCGTTTTCATGATCGATCATTTACATTTAGACCGTTATATAATAAAAGTGCGGTGACACTAGACTTTACTTATGTGAAATTACTTTTGATTCTGCAACAAACATTGGCAACTGGATGTTGTTGAAATATGTTAATGTATGTTAAATATACCATCTAGGCCTACTCCATTTCCCCACACACTGCAAACCATGCAGCTTTGAAATTTGCATTGAGCCACTTTGGCATTTAGGTCCTCTATTAGTCAAATGTATTTTAGGCCTTGTTCTAAAATCCACTAAAAATCAGATTTTTGTCATATCCAGATTGTATCCAGATGAGTTTTTGATAGTCTGGACAGAAAAAAACCCACATGAAATCTGATTTTTCAGAATCTGATTCAAACCACATTGGGAGGTGGTTTCAAATGCAATTGAGTGTCTCAGTCTGGACACTCTGGCTGCTCAGTTCAGATTTCAAATGGTCTTTTGCATCACTCTTCATGTGACACACAATGCTGACATGAAAATTCAGTGACTGCAGCATGGAACATCACAATATTTCCCAGTCTCCTCCATCGCTGAGTTTTTCTTGTGCGACAGAGGAGTTCTGCACCGCTAATGGTCAGGATGCTTATTTGGAGAGCGAGATGATGCCCCTCCATTTTTCCCACATCTGTTTCGAAAGCATCGGCATGTGGGTACTCCTATGTCGTTATCAAAGCAACCCATGCAGATAGGTTGGTTACATCTGGATGCGCAAATCTGATTTGATCACTTGCAATTAATAGTGCGGACAGTCTACCTGAAAAGATCTGATTTTTAGAAAAAATCTGATTTGACTGCAGTCTTAACATAGCCTATGTCATACAAATTAAGAAGTCAGAGTTCACCAAACTTGAACTTAGGTGGAAGACGAAACTCAACCACATTTGCATGCATATGAATCAAACTGCGTGCATCTAGTGTGCGAAGTCTAGTGTGACCGCAGCTTAACGTGTTTTAACTCAGTGAAACTTTGTGAAAGTGCTTAAATCTTAAACACGATAGATCACCTTTGTGTGAAAACAGACGATGCACACTGCAGCAGCCATAAACTTCTCATTCACAACTACACTAATTAAAAGTTAAATTCTAATAAATAAACATGAACTCAGGTATTTTAAATATAGCTGTCTCCTGTGTTTGTTGGACAGACAGCATGTTCCAATGTCGTTCTCTCAGTTGTCCTGGCTTCACCAACACAACACATGGTTCACACGGTTCACCTCAGTAAAAATAACTCAAAGTGAAGCAAAAAAGTAAACCGTAAGTAGCTGCTTCACAATTATAGAAAAAGCTTGAATTCATGTTCAGTTTTATCTCTCTCTCTTGACTGAGCATCAAGGACATGGGAGGCACAACTCCACCCTTGAGCCTGGCATCTTTGGTGTCAGAGATGCCAGCACTGATTAAAGATTTACATGGGGAGCCTGCATACACTGACCGGAGTAACAAGAGTGTTGAGAGGGAGGGGAGGGGTGGATGACGAACATTAAGACAGCGCAAGGGAGGAGCGAATGAGGACTGATCCTGGGGGCAGTTAAAAATAGAAAGGGAAGAGTGAAAGGCAAGTGGCTAACAGAGAGTACAGTTGGAAGGGGGTGGCACACAGTTAGAGGCAAGGGAACCATTTTCCCAGTTATTTTTAAGCACATTTACAATACATTACTCCACATGAGCGGAGGAAACAACACTGGGGACACATAACGCTCTGAGCGTGTGCTGTTAGATGAGGACAGAGAGTGAAATTCTGTATGAATGCTGCTGTACGGCTATTGCCTCCATCTCATAACTCACACCTAGGGCAATGTCCTCAACACATGCTGAAAATGTGAATGAATGAGATTCCTCTTCAGAAAAGTGGTGAAAGCTCTGCTTCATAAAAAGTATCACATCACAATCACTACGTTCCATGAAGATCACGTGGAGTGCGCACATATTGCAAGCTGCAGTGCAAAAAAAAGCAGTGCATCATGAGCCTTGCGTGTGCGGTATGTGTCAACAGACCAAAGCTCATTCACTGAAGCACACTGAACATGCAGACTATTGACCTTATTCAGCCAAATGGCTTTTTAACAGTTGTTAATGGCAACATCTCTTTGGCAACGAACCTACTTCATCCGTGCATTCTCTCCAATATGGGCTACTGTTCAGGTATTTTGTTGTCCGGGTAAATACATAACTTAAAGTGAGTTGTTGCAGTTTCAATATTGGTGTTTTATTATCTTTCATCCCAGGACCCAGTGTAGCTGCTTCGGAAGGGTAATGACTTTGAATGTGTGTAAATAAATTTGTTTTGTTCAAAATTGTTCAAATATGTTCACGATACTTTTATATATACAGATATATAAAAAAAAATATATAATAAATATTAAAAATCTCAAGATCCAATTACATTGTCAACCCCCGCTGAGAGATCGGTGAATATTCTTGCTTTAGTGATTTTGCATTGGAAATAAAATTCATTTATTTAAAATATGAAAAGACATTTCTAATTTCAATTAAAATGAAATGAAAAAGCAATTAACATAACGATGTAGTCAAAAAAAAACCTTTCTATTTACAGTCACGCAATTTTTCGTCAATGACAACAGGCGAAAGATTATTAATACAAATTAAGATCTAAAAACAATTCTAAATGTAAACATACTAATTATAATGATGATATAATCACAGAAATATAAATTATGGTCCAAGGTGAACATGTTTTTATATTATTTTATGATTTAATCCCAAATGTATAGGCTATATATAAAGTGACCCTGCAGAGTTGCGCTCACAACTATTTGCAGGATTCTCATAGACAATACTATTCTTGCAAAAAAAAATTCAGAAGACTGAAACAAAGAAAGAGTGAGAACCCTTTACATACGTGTGTTCCACAAGACTTCACGCTTTCAAACAAACAGCGCATCAGACATGCACATACGGCTTTTCAGTCATCTGTTCTTAAAAATATAATAAAGTGTTTCTTCAAGCTAAAGTGGTTGAAAATGGAATATAAAATAAAGCATACATTTTCACATACATAATATTAATGTGCATGTATGTATATAGTGACACTGTCCCTACCTTGTCCCTGTTTGAGACTCATCTAAACTATAACGCAATGGGTGAATGACACGAGAAGATGGCCAGAGGTGAAGAACCGAGATATCTTTAATTACTTTGTGCTCATGAAACTGCAAGAGACAATACAGAGGCATATCAGCATGTCCACAGCGTGAAGGTAAGATCTTTTATAAATGAAACACTCTTGTTTTAAAATCTCACCCCTCTACTTCCAGTTATTATGACATTCCCTGAACACTTGAAAGTACCCATGATGAACTTTTGGCAACATTGCAACCTCTAAATCGACTTTGACTGCTAATTACTCTTTGACAACAACACCATCGATATCTATACATCAACCGCTATTGTTGTTTGATTAATATTAAGGATACACTAGAAAGCGCAGGTCTATTAGGATACATTTAAGTTGTACATTTTTATATAAATCAGCTTTTCCCCCAATATTTGTTCACTTTTAACATGACTCTGTTTTTACATGAACACCTCACCAAGACAGGAATTTTGGCAACATTTTTACATGTATTTGACTGTTTAGGTGCGAGTGTTCTCGGAGCACACAAATATGTAAAGTGCGCCGCACACACACAAACCGCCTGTCAGTCAAACAATGTGCAGTTGTTTTGCTGATCATCTGATCTTTTAAATCTTAACTATCTCCACATAATTGAACCATTGTTTTTCTTTTTACTAACCAGGTCTTCTTCGGCAGTGTGAACCCTGTCTGTGTCTCCCTCCATGTAGCAGAGAACTCGTCAGCGAGTGGGGACGGGTTGCGCGGAGATTGTGAGAGAGATGCAAAAACGGCACAGCTTTACAGAAGAAATGGGTTATGTAATGCTACATCAAATTATTTCGATATAAACGGTATTGTGTCATCTTATTTCTCGTTTGAAAATATATCGATCCAACTTAAACTATACTGCCCAGCCCTAGTGCATCCCTAAAAAAAACAATAGAAAAATCACAATGCATCACACTACTAATACAGAACGAGAATCACAATAAATAATGCATATCAACCAGGTATATAAATGACATTGTGGCAAAAACCATCCAATCCTATTACAGCATTTCATTGAGGGTGCCATAAAAAAAGACTTTATCTAATAAAAGTTCCCAACATGTAGTGGGTAACTTTCAAAAATGTTGGCACAAAATTTAACTGAAACATAGAATTACATCTACATTCAATTATCTGAGTGGCAACATTCATAGATTGATGTAAATCTGAACATCACCTAAAAGAGTGTTTGGGTCAGTGTAATTCAAGAGCCGTGAAGCAAAGTTATTTTCAAATTATATTGCCAAACAATGACATCGAACCACCCACTTATTTAATTTATCACACCAACCGTACACTGGCCAGACTCAGCATCCTCAATTTACTAGCACCTTCTCTCTCAAATAACAAAACCAACTGAGTGAAGCAGAAAAAAGTATTAATTAAAACCAAAAGGTTTTATGATCTGGAGAAGCACATGAGAGCGACCATTGCGAATAATGTATCCACAATTGGTGACAATTGGGAAACACCCTTTGTAAAAAAAAAAAATATATATATAACTAACTAGGAGGCATGAAAAAAGGTGTATTTCTTCTACCTTCTCAAGCTACATATTAAAAGATTAAATGCTGGAGTCTGGTCAACTGAGAAATGATCTTATAAGAGTGAAGACGCCCCCTCACAGAGCACACTGATGCTACTAGCTCTGCCGCTAAATATTCTGAGAGCTAAAAAAAGAACAGGAGATTAAAAATACCAGGCAGGCACTGCAGCCTCGTCTGGAACAGCTGCAGCACTTGAATACAAACGAGCCTCAGCTTCCCCTGGCATCACATGCACTGCACTCTCTGGGCTCACAGGCCAGGCTGTACATGCAATCACGCATCAACAAAGAGCCCCATGCATCTGATGCAGCATTTAATGCAGTTTTATGTCACACACTTCTGAGCCGTTTAGTGAATGAATAAAGGACAACCGGCAAGAATGAATATATGACAATAGGGGTAATGCAGTGTCCGCACAGCTCGCCGCTTGCTGCGTAGATATCTCTGTTGATTATCGGTGGCTCTTGGTGTAGACAGGGTGTTATAACCCTGCTAGATGTACGTATATATATGTAAATTACCTATGTCAATTTTATTTGGACAGGTAAGCATACCCTTGTCTGGCAGCCTCCACCAACACAACAAGTCTCTCTCTGAAAAACAAAAGTGCCATCCCTTACTGCCCTTGGATGTTCCCATGTTTGCAGTGTTATGCAATAGCACACCAATCTCTATCTGCAGACCGGGATCCTCCCTCCTCATTGGATGCCGCAGTAGAGGATTCAAAGTGTCTCCTGGGCCCCCACTCCCAGAAACATGCTTCTTTAAATAGCATGGGGTGCCACGTGCCTCTCTCTACGGCTTTATTCACTTCACATCAGCAGCAATGTTATAAAGGACGGTTTTAAAATTGGCTGCTCTAAAAATAGAGCTAGATGCATTTATTTTTCCCTGAGGCAAGATATTTTCAGAAAGGGGGAGAGAACTATGTGAATGTCTACTGTGATCAAGTGTGCAGTACAGTAATGTTACAGCAATTCATAAATATTAATTAATGAAGGATTCATTACAATTTATTAAAAAGGGAAATTCTTATATTTGGGAGTACAAAACGAATGTATGCCCGAATCACATTGAAATACCGCATATCAAATATTACATCTTTGTGATGAAGTGTATATGTTTCGTGCGCACGTTCCAGTAGTTTTGACTTAATTTCTGAGTAAATGACAAACCAACGTATAGCACGAATTCCTTGGAATAAAGATGGTAATTATGGATCACTGAAATCTAAAGCTGCCATAAGCTGTATAATGCTATTAAACCTCATGGTCATGCATAATTAACAACTGACTGACAAATAAAACATCTAATATAGAGATAATCTATAGGCCTATGCTTATCAATTAATTAAACAAATTTTAAGAATAAAGCAGTTCAAAAATATCAGGGGATTAGAGAGAAACAATGGACATTGTTTCATGAGAACATGACTTTACGCTAGAACAAAACGAAATTTGTCCTGATATTCCAACACTACTTTTGTTCTTATTAGTGGTCAACCGATATAATCGGCCGATACATTTTCCTGTTTGGCTGATTTGTTTCTTGAGGGCGCATAGAATCGCCTGCTTGCATGTGAAGCGACTGAGACATGTAAACGACCAGTCAAGGTTCATTTTGTTGTTACGTGTCATGTTACTACAATAATAGACCGGTGTGCAGCACAGTGTCATTTAAATGGTCCGAATATCAGAGCCGCGGCAGACGCATTTAAGCTCGTAATGTTAAAGTGCTCTCCTGTTTCTGTCTTGTCTAATGATAAAAAAATGCAAATATCAATAAAATTAAAATCATATACCGTCTGCAAACATGAGCATTTCTCGTTTAAACAGATTTAATAAACCAACTTCACACAACTTGAGCAGATCCAGCATCCTGTGAAACGCTCATAAAAATCTTCCTCTGAAGCACGTATTCTAACAGTCCCTCCTCAACTGTTATTTTATTCTGATAAAAAGGCAAATATCAATAAAACATCTATTATACCATCTGCATATATGCAGATATCCTGTTCAAACAGATGTAATTCACGAACCTCACGAAAAACCAGCGTTTTCTTCCCACGCTCATCTAATATCTTCGTCTGAAGCACATATTCTATCAGCCAGAATCAAAAACTTCTGGATCAGGGGCAAAAGATCCTCTCATTCACAAATCATGACAGTCACTCTGTGACAATCCAAGCAGGTGATCCAGGCCGTTTAAACTGTCAGGAGATTGCTGCTCGTGCTGGATCCACACAAGTGCGTGAGTGCAACCAAAGGCTTTCTAGCAAGTCAGTCCACTGTCAGTCATGTTTGGAACGCTTTCAGGAGGCTATTTCCAGTCATGACAGTGCAGCTATCTACTTGAATGGGAAAAGACAGAACTCTCCAAAACAGTTGATCAAGATTACAATTAAATAACATTTCAAATCAGCAATGTGCTTTCATTCGGTCATTAAGTTTCATTAAGAGCACATCAGTCATATGTGAATATTAATCCACAAAAGTCTGTGAATTAAAGACAGATAAACATGGTCTGTGTGTAATTCAGATCAGTTCACGTGCATTGTTAAATTAAAGTAATGCAGGTTCAAGCATTCACACAATTCCAAACATTAGTAACAGTTACAAGTTATATACAAATCTACAAACGTGGCACAGAATATCAAAAATGGAGGAGATTAAAGCATTGTAAACTGTCAAATACACATTGCCTTTTCTGTGACCAATAAATGCTGCACTTTCGGTGTCAAAATAAAAGCCCCCAGGCGAAGATGAAGTAAACAGGAGAGAAATATATCACTCTTGTATAACGAAAATCTAATAATCAGAAAAATAATGATAATTCAGGATTATATTAGACGATCAACCTGATGTGTCCCAGTAATAATTTAGTATCATGCAATGTTCAACTGGGGTTTCAAAAATAAGTCAGTGAAGTAGCTTTGCACAGAAAAAACATTTGAAGGTAAATAATGCTTTTTATTAAGCTACTATGTATCATTGTGTATGAAATATTAATATAAAGTGCATATCAATGAAAATTATTGAATTTCATTCTCCATTTTGAATGGGTTTCTTTAATGAAAAATAAAATATTCCATTTAAATTTTATGTCTTTAAAATATTTAATCTAATTGGCTACAATGGCTGTTTAGATGAAAGGATGGTTCCTCTGATAAAAAAAAAAAAACAAAACAAAAATAGAGTTGGGGTACTCAAGTTTGAATTTAAATTCTGTTAAATTCATGACTCAAAATTATTATCCTCCATGTTTTTGCAGTTAAAAGACAAGCTCAATTAAATTTTCTTTGGTTGGTATTTAAAGATTTCAGACTGATTGCCGACCAACGCAGCTACTGCGCAAGCAAATATCAATTATTTTTATTTTATTTTTATCTTCTGCAGCAACACAAACATTTTAGCCATTTCTGTTACAAAGAAGTGCTAGAAGATGATGTTATCGCCAGTAAACAACAGGAGATGAATGTGGAAACATCAACAGTGGATATGCACGTCAAGAGCACGTGTTAAAAGAGGTCAGGAGAGACCTGCATTTGTATAACTTGAGTCTGAAGGACTATAAATACATCTTTGTATCTAAACTCCTGAGGAGAAATAGCGCAGCAAGTACACTTTGACATGCTCGCGTTCGACTGTACGCAGAAGGCAATCATTCACATCAAAACCGAAGTATACTTTGGACTTTAATGACTTTAATGTAAATGTTGCCAAATCTAGGCTCATTTTAACATGTCATAACTGGTTACACATATATATATATACATATTTATTATAGAATTATATATTATTATATATACAATATTTCATTTTTTAAGCATTTTGAATAGTACACAGTCGATTAAAAAAATAAATTGTACAGTTAAAAAAATACTTTAATTGGTTAATGGTTAGTTCTTTTTTTATATCCCCTTTTCTCCTAATTTGGAATGCCCAATTCCCACTACTTAGTAGGTCCTCATGGTGGCGCGGTTACTCGCCTCAATCCGGGTGGTGGAGGACAAGTCTCAGCGATCCACGGTCCTGGATGGAGTCACTTAGCACACCCTGGATTCGAACTTGCTACTCCAGGTGTGGAAGTCAGCGTCAATAAAATATTCTAAAACAAGTGTTTCTGGACCATTCTTCCTTACAGAACTGCTTCAGCTCTGCCATATTCTTAGGATATCTGGTGTGAACGGCTCTCTTGAGGTCATTCCACAGCATCTCTATTGGGTTAAAGTCTGGGCTCTGACTGGGTCACTACAAAAGGTAGATTTTCTTTTTTGGAAGCCATTCTGTAGTGGATTTATTTCGATGATTATGGTCATTGTCCTGCTGCATCACCCAATTCTACTGGGCTTCAGCTGGTGCACAGCCACCCTGACATTATTTGGGAGGATATCTTGATAAACTTGAGAATACATTTTTCCCCTCAATGATGGCAAGTGGTCCAGGCCCAAAAGAAGCCCCAAATCATGATGCTCCCTCCACTGTACATCCCTGTTAGGATGATGTTTTCATGTTCTTCCCGAACAATTCAAACTTAGTTTCAGCAGTCCACTAAACATTTTTCCAGTAGCGTTGTGGAGTGTCAAGGTGGTCTTTGGAAAACTTCAGGCAATCAACAATGTTTTTTTGGAAAGCAGTAGCTTCATTCGTGGTGTCCTGCCATGGACACCATGCCTGTTTAATGTTTTCCGTATAACAGACTCATGAACAGAGATGTTAACAAGTTCCAATGATCCCTTCAAGTCTTTAGCTGTCACTCTAAAATTATTTTTACCTCATTGAGCATTCTGTGGTGTGCTCTTTGAGTCATCTTGACTGAACGGTACTCGTCGAGTACTCAAGGGGCAATTGTAACATGTCTGACAAATGTCTTTGGCTGCTGCATTGCATCTTGTTGCTCCAGTGTATCGTTTATTCATTATTATAGGCTGTTATAAAATAATATGCGTTACAAAATGTACAAAAGACTGCATAATCAAAATATAATGCATCTTATTTTGTCATTATGTGAAGATTCGGTGCCCAAATCTGAAAGAATGTGCACAACGTGAGTCTGTGTCTGTTCTTCCTTCAGGTTACCGTAGTAATCTTAGTAAGCACGCACCAGTTTTAATAGTGACTGTCTGAACAGTATATTTTCAAATAACAGGAGATGCCATAAACACTGTGTTTTAATATGCGTGTTAAGTTGAAGTTTATTTTTGAAGATGTTGCATTTTGTTCCATTTAACTGCGCTCTCTCTCTCTCTAGCTGTTTGAAACACTAACCTGCTGTACACTGCCTGAAACACCTGGTGTGTACGTCTAAGTGTGTGTGTGTGTGTGTGTGTTAGGGATGTGCACGAGTAGTCGAATATTTTAATATTCGTTCTGCAATAATTATTCGAATAGTAAAAATACTGTTCGAATTTCGCAAAGTTTTGCTTTGTTGGCCATATATATACAGTGAGCTGTATGTCAAATCCTGAACACTCAAACTAAAACTGGCAGGTATAACAGAATGCACTGGGTGGCGCTGTTGAGTGTGGACACAAGTTGATCACGTTTGATGAGCAAACGGTTCAGTCAGTATGTTCAGATGGACAACAAAATACCAGGTTATTGTAAGAATGTTTTTTTTTAATGGTGACAACATTTGACTAAAAAAAATCATTTTACAACGTCTCTTTCTCATTAATTACCTTCATTTAAATAATAGAATATTCGAATATTAGTTTTTTATGAGCTTAAATATTCGAATACCAAATTATTAATAAATGCCCATCCCTAGTGTGTGTGTCCAAATGTTCATTCTTGTGAGGAAAGCTGCGATGCTCTGTATTGTTGTTGCATGAAGTGTTCCATTCAACTGAGGAAAGGGCAACGGAATTACACTTTATATCAGATATCTAAATTGGAAACTAGAGCAGAAATCTTCATTCATTTTGTCGAGATGCAGGTGTGTGTTATTCAGGCAGGGCAGGGAGGTTTAGTCAGTGACAATCATTCACTTTTATTAAATAATATCCATTAACGAGTCAAAGTTATTACATTAAATTATAATAAAGCGTGTTTAGCAAATGTTTTGCAGAGACAGATGTTCAAAACACTTAATTACGCTCTTTGTTTTGATTATTGTAACAATAGCATGGCAGCTTCCTATCAGTTTATTTGCCATGAGAAGTATCTGATAATCAATGTACCCCTCAAAGTCACAATGTAATCAATCTCAAAATTAAAAATAATCTCCCTCTTTGACACTTTTGCGTTTAGTTGTCAGGTAATTGTCACTGGATTACGAATTAAGTGAAAAGTCACATCATGCCTGATCACTATCAATCCTCGTTCTCATGATCGATCATTGCTGCCACGTCCGTGTACCCGAGTCCTCGTGCCCATCCCCAATTTTCAGACAAATACACTAGCGGCCAAAAGTTTGGAATAATGTAGAGATTTTGCTCTTATGGAAGGAAATTGGTACTTTTATTCACCAAAGTGTCATTCAACTGCTCACAATGTAGTATCAGGACATTAATATCATGAAAAATGACTATTACAATATTCAAAAAAATCTTCAGAACTTATTAAACTACTTCTTAAACATACTCTGCCAACTCAAAAACAAACACAAAGACAATGATAAGCTTCATTTAATGAACCAAATAGCTTTCAACTGTGTTTGATATAATGGCAAGTGATTTTCTAGTACCATATTAGCAATATAACATGATTATTTAAAAATAATAATCCCCATATCCTTGAGTAGTGATGGTGCTGTTTTTTTACATCAGTAATGCCCTGACTGTACTTTGTTCAGTTGCATGCCACTTTGGTGAATTAAAGCACCAATTTCCTTCCGAAACAGCAAAATCTGTACATTATTCCAAACCTTTGACCGCCAGTGTATATACATAAATGCAGCTAATTCCAAAGGGTTCACATACTTTTTCTTGCCACTGTATATCTACAATATATCGAGGGAGGGTATCTAATCCTGCCATTTAACATTTGTGTAACTTTCCAGCTTGGAAGTCATGAAGCCACTTGATTAGATGTCAGCTGAGATCAAACTTATCATGTTGCTGAGAGGTGACAGTATGAGGTGACAGTATGAGGTGACAGTATGATGGACTTTTGTAACTCCACGTATGATAAGCACACAGTCAAAAGTCTGCACAGGTCTACAACTAAAGCATAAGGTGTGAAGGTTGATCCTACCTGAGCCCACTTGTAAAGACAACTCCAGATCACCACTAATTTCATCCTTTTGTCAAACACAACACGTCAAACTAAACTAACTGAACAGTTTATCAGTTTATACTGGTCAGAGAAAACCCTACAGTGTTTTATTAAATACATTGTGTTAATTGTCATGGTTTATACAACATGTGCACAACGAGGTTTTGAGCTTTGCTCAAGATTGATTTATTTATTGTTTACTCTTTAAACGTTACTTCCACTGATAGGAGTAATCGAGCATAATCTTTTGCACCGTTAGGATCATTATACAGTAACAGATGGCTGGCTGCTGGAGTGGCTTGTCTGTATGATGGTATTCAACACATTTCATGAGCATCTGTCAGTACCGTGTGTACTTACCTGCCCATTTCCCGAGTTTGGATGCTCGGATCAAATTTCCATTCCCCAAAATCCACACACGAATCCCGTTGAATAGACAGAACAACGTGCACACCGACACCCAGGCCACAGTGACAGCACCTATCCAATATAGCAGCTCGTGCAATGTCTCCATGATAACAGTAGCAATGTCCCGAAGTGTCCACAGCAAGTAACTTTTATGTATGACAGCTTCTACACAGTATTTGATACAAATAGAGCTAAATAGCCACGGTGCTACACACTGTCAGTCGGACTAGGCGTGCAGGATTCAATCACATCCTCTTCCGCGTTCTTCCGCTGCTACGACTGTGTGCGAAACGCGCGTTCTGATTGGATAGAAGTTCTGTTCTTTAAAAACTGGTCATGGGGCGTTAACGCCAGATCTCTCGTGCGCCGTTCACAAAATTGAGAAAGAACCAGGAAAGAAATGGAGAATATTGAAGGTGTGTACCCGAGTAGTACTAACAGACATGTGCACGTCTCTAATATTATGTTTTCAGAGAAGGATTTGAAATTATGTAAATTAGGTTAAAAATAAACATAAATGTATGGAAATTTCACCAAACACTCTTACATCAAGTCCCCATCAGACGTCATAGTGAATACATTGGCTCATAGAAGTTTTAATGGGTTCTTTATTCACTGCCTGAGTAGAAATCCTTTACAATGTATGTCGATATAACTTTGTAAATACAACATTTTATGACTTTTAAATCATATGTTATACATAATATTTTAATACAACTAAAGCTATAGATCATGAAATAAAAAAATTTATTGTTCTCTGTGCTTTTCAGTTAGCTTACATTTAGCAAGATATCTGCTACAGAATTACTAAACCACAATATTACAAATTATACTGCATATTTACACGCCTTACAATCTTATATGCACACCAGCAATTTTTAGGGAGTAGGCTAGCTGTCAATTACATTTCTGTGCAATATGAATATATATATATATATATATATATATATATATATATATATATATATATATATATATATATATATATATATTTAAGCAATATCACACGAGCAAGAGTGCAATATGGCCCTACATCAGCACTGCTGTGATTCGGCCGCAGATTTCACGAGAGCCGTAGTTAATTACAGCAGTGCTGATTTAGGGCCATATTGCACGATTGCGAGTGTGATATTGCTTATATACAACAGTTCAACGAACAAGTACATTTTAAAAAATTACGAAAAACGGAGTATGGTCATAAAAACGCATTTGTGCATGGAACTACTTTATTACGTGACCGATCAGAATCTGCCTTTGCTGGTTCAAAACAAATGATGCATCCAAGCCTCCATTAGTAATTCAAAAAGTTCACTTCAGAATCGTGGCGTGTGCTGTTTCTAACAAGTTATTGGATAAGCAAGGATAGATGGCTGGATGTGTGTGTGTGTGTGAGAGAGAGAGAGAGAGAGAGAGAGAGAGATGGAGCATGTGCAATCACCTGTTGCCACACCCAATCAGAGATGCTGTCAGCATTTTCAGTGGAAAATAGATGTCCAAGTGGGGTTATTCCTCTCTATTTCGCGGTAGCCGGTGCCCAAGAGTCATTCACTAAAGTCCGTTGTCCGTTTAAAGCTATTTCCTAGCTTTGGTAATGTATTAGTAATATGAGCGATCACGGAGCACCGTGCTATGTAAACAATGACTAACGGATTCACATTTTATGTCACCAACTGGCTCATATTACACACAAAAATTATCGTATGCAACCATCTGCCGGCTAACATATGTAATTTCAAAAATAAAGCCAGTAACTCCTAATAGATACACTTTAGTTTAGAACAGCATGAACGCGGAGTGATACACACTCACAGTGAAGTGTCTGAGTGCTGATGGTGTCACACCATCAGTGCTCATGGAACGTCTCTCGTCCAATCAGATTATATATATATATATATATATATACAGTAAATTCCCCAAAATGTGTGATAAATATGCGCTGAGCAGATTAGTGTACATTTAAAACCAACTTTCCTAAAACATGTCTCAAATGCAATTTATTTTTAAATAAATCTGTTTATTGTTTATGTGAGGCCAGTCCTGTTATTTCCATATGTATAGTGCTTTTCAAAGTTTCAAAGCCGTCACAATAACATGATTGTGATGTTTTTGGTCAGGCATTACAAACGGTTATCCCCTGGTAATTCAATTTCATGGGCAAACTCATTTCATCATGACACCATCACGTATATCTTTCACAAATGGATCTAAAGAATGCAAAGACAGTGTACATTTTTCACAATATTTTCAAGACAATTTGCAAAAAACAGAATCAAATATATTTTTATAGAGCACAGAGATAATGCAACAAATCTGGACAAATCTAGAACAGGATTAATTATTTTCACACTGAAATTTCATGAGGCACAACTGGCTGTAAAACATATATTGAGCTAAAAATAAGATACACTTAAGTATTTTTTCAGGCACTTATTGAGTCTAAATAGATGCACAATTAATCATATCATACTGTCTATGTGTTGTACTTGCTATAGTTTACTTCCATGTTGTTTCACGTAGCAATGTCAAACATAAATCAAGTCAATCACTGAAACAACAGCACCACCTTGATTAAGAAATAGCATGTATATTATTTATGTGTACACATGGTACATATGAAGTACTGATAATTCACCATTGTTGAGATGGTTCCAACAATGGCACCATTGTTCATTCATTGTTGCTTATAAAATCAATGTGATATAGTGTTTATTTGTCTGAGTATCCTACTTATTTCTATTGTAATAAACAAAGAAATAGATATCCTATGATAGTACATTTATGTAGATATGAAATATTCATAAAAATATAATTTATGGAAGTGCAAAAAATGGATGAGGTACAGGGGTGGAATGAGGTCTCGGGACACTAAAGACCAGAGGTATGCATTTAAGGGTTTACCTTCAAATGCTGTTATCAGTATAGTATATTTTTCTTTGCATCATATCTTATATAAAAAAAAATTACATAAAATCCAGAAAATATACCATTGCCTTTTGATGAATTTCTTATGCTTCAAATATCTGAGGGGGAATCTTTGTTCTGCAGGAGGAGCAGATGGAGATTCTTCTATCAACTAAAGTTGCAATATTCCTATAGTATAATATAAAATCTATGAATACATCTCATACATCTATTGCTTGTTTACACACATTAGATCTTATTCTTGCTAGTCTTGATTATTGACTCTAAGCGGCTGTCAGAGAAACAAAAAAGAAACAGTTAAAACTAAACAGGATAAAACGTGCATGCACATAAAACACACACGCACTCAGAGTTTTTAAACAGTTTGAGCTCTCCTCAACAGTCTGAACTGTCCGATGAACAGATTAAGTTCCAGAGTAACATTTCCACCTGTTACACTATCATTTACCATGTCTCTGTCTCTCTCTCTTTGCTTTCTTATTTTTTTACATAGTTTTTTATTCGCTCAAACCCAATGACTGAAATAAAAATAAAAAATTCTGAATGCCTCATACAAAACACATTTTTCACTCTATATATATATATATATATATATATATATATATATACAGTTCTGTGGAAAATTAATAGACCACTATTAATTAAACTAATAGTTATATGAAAATTTAAATAAAATGTTTTAAAATATTTTTAGATTCACAACATTTCTCCCAAATTTCAACTAAAAATATTGTTATTTAGAGGATTTATTTGCAGAAAATGACATCTGGTCAAAATAACAAAAAATACTTTATAGAATAAAACTAAAATGTTTATTTTACTCAAACACATGCCTATAAATAGTAAATGAAACTGATAATTCTGCAGTGGTCTCTTCATTTTTTCCAGAGCTGTATATATATATATATATATATATATATATATATATATATATATATATATATATATATAGTGAGAGAGAGAGAGAGAGAGAGAGATATTCACATAGTAAATATACTGTATATATATATATATATATATATATATATATATATATATATATATATATATATATATATATATATATATAGTGAGAGAGAGAGAGAGATATTCACATAGTAAATATACTGTATATATATATATATATAGAGAGAGAGAGAGAGATATTC
>NC_068277.1:48468124-48470624 GCF_025860055.1 Xyrauchen texanus
AGATAGTAAATATACTGTATATATATATATATATATATATATATATATATATATATATATATATATATATATATATATATATATATATGAGAGAGAGAGAGAGAGAGATATTCACATAGTAAATATACTTTATGTATATATATATATATATATATATATATATATATATATATCCATAGATCAACCGCTTATCCTGTGTACAGGGTCATGGGGATATATATATATATATATATATATATATATATATATATATATATATATATATATGAGAGAGAGAGAGAGATATTCACATAGTAAATATATTGTATATATATATATATATATAGAGAGAGAGAGAGAGAGAGAGAGAGAGAGAGAGAGAGAGAGAGAGATATTCACATAGTAAATATATTGTATATATATATATATATATATATATATATATATATATATATATATATATAGAGAGAGAGATTCACATAGTAAATATACTGTATGTATATATATATATATATATATATATATATATATATATATATATATATATATATATATATATATATCCATCGTCAACACGCTTATCCTGTGTACAGGGTGCAGGGATATATATATATATATATATATATATATATATATATATATATATATATATATGAGAGAGAGAGAGAGATATTCACATAGTAAATATACTGTATATATATATATATATATATGTGAGAGAGAGAGAGAGAGAGAGAGATATTCACATAGTAAATATACTGTATATATATATATATATATATATATATATATATATAGTGAGAGAGAGAGAGATATTCAGATAGTAAATATACTGTATATACAGTGAGGAAAATAAGTATTTGAACACCCTGCTATTTTGCAAGTTCTCCCACTTAGAAATCATGGAGGGGTCTGAAATTGTCATTGTAGGTGCATGTCCACTGTGAGAGACATAATCTAAAAACAAAACCCAGAAATCACAATGTATGATTTTTTAACTATTTATTTGTATGATACAGCTGCAAATAAGTATTTGAACACCTGAGAAAATCAATGTTAATATTTGGTACAGTAGCCTTTGTTTGCAATTACAGAGGTCAAACGCTTCCTGTAGTTTTTCACCAGGTTTGCACACACTGCAGGAGGGATTTTGGCCCACTCCTCCACACAGATCTTCTCTAGATCAGTCAGGTTTCTGGGCTGTCGCTGACAAACACGGAGTTTGAGCTCCCTCCAAAGATTCTCTATTGGGTTTAGGTCTGGAGACTGGCTAGGCCACACCAGAACCTTGATATGCTTCTTACAGAGCCACTCCTTGGTTATCCTGGCTGTGTGCTTCGGGTCATTGTCATGTTGGAAGACCCAGCCTCGACCCATCTTCAATGCTCTAACTGAGGGAAGGAGGTTGTTCCCCAAAATCTCGCAATACATGGCCCCGGTCATCCTCTCCTTAATACAGTGCAGTCGCCCTGTCCCATGTGCAGAAAAACACCCCCAAAGCATGATGCTACCACCCCCATGCTTCACAGTAGGGATGGTGTTCTTGGGATGGTACTCATCATTGTTCTTCCTCCAAACACGGTTAGTGGAATTATGACCAAAAAGTTATATTTTGGTCTCATCTGACCACATGACTTTCTCCTATGACTCCTCTGGATCATCCAAATGGTCATTGGCAAACTTAAGACGGGCCTTGACATGTGCTGGTTTAAGCAGGGGAACCTTCCGTGCCATGCATGATTTCAAACCATGACGTCTTAGTGTATTACCAACAGTAACCTTGGAAACGGTGGTCCCAGCTCTTTTCAGGTCATTGACCAGCTCCTCCCGTGTAGTTCTGGGCTGATTTCTCACCTTTCTTAGGATCATTGAGACCCCACGAGGTGAGATCTTGCATGGAGCCCCAGTCCGAGGGAGATTGACAGTCATGTTTAGCTTCTTCCATTTTCTAATGATTGCTCCAACAGTGGACCTTTTTTCACCAAGCTGCTTGGCAATTTCCCCGTAGCCCTTTCCAGCCTTGTGGAGGTGTACAATTTTGTCTCTAGTGTCTTTGGACAGCTCTTTGGTCTTGGCCATGTTAGTAGTTGGATTCTTACTGATTGTATGGGGTGGACAGGTGTCTTTATGCAGCTAACGACCTCAAACAGGTGCATCTAATTTAGGATAATAAATGGAGTGGAGGTGGACATTTTAAAGGCAGACTAACAGGTCTTTGAGGGTCAGAATTCTAGCTGATAGACAGGTGTTCAAATACTTATTTGCAGCTGTATCATACAAATAAATAGTTAAAAAAAATCATACATTGTGATTTCTGGATTTTGTTTTTTAGATTATGTCTCTCACAGTGGACATGTACCTACAATGACAATTTCAGACCCCTCTATGATTTCCAAGTGGGAGAACTTGCAAAATAGCAGGGTGTTCAAATACTTATTTTCCTCACTGTATATATATATATATATAGTGAGAGAGAGAGAGAGAGAGAGATATTCAGATAGTAAATATACTGTATATATAT